>NW_007231871.1:7759-19571 GCF_000164805.1 Carlito syrichta | reverse complement strand
TTAATTTTTTTTTTTTTTTGTAGAGGTGAGGTTTCCCTGTGTTGCCCAGGCTGGTTTCAAACTCCCGGGCTCAAGCAATCCTCCTAACTCAGCTTCCCAAGTGGTAGGTTACAGGTATGAGCTACCATGACGGGCCAAAAGAAAAAAATTCAAACAAAACAAATGGGTAAAAAGGTAGGTCTTCCTACCACTGGACTTCCAAATCCCTCCCTCCAGACACTTGATATTATTCCTGTTTGGTGAGATAGTTCAGAGGCAGTCTATGTTTACAAAAGCACCCATGCATACCCAGATGCCTTTCCTCAGATGAGTAGTAGCATAATTATATCCGGGCTTGACCAGGGAAGCAGAACCATCATGAGTCCTTTTTGATAATAATAAGGGATTTACACGAGATCTTACACAATTGTGGAAGCTGGTAGAGACTGCTGTTGTTGTGAGGCCTGACAATTGAGTCCACAAACTTGCAAGTGTGCGCTGACGTTAGCAGCGCTGTACAGATAACTGTACGGGAACACCCTCCCTACTCACCTGATCTTGTCCCCAATGACTTTTTTCTTTACCCAAAGACAAAGCAACTATTGAAAGGGAAACATTTGATGACATTCAGGATATTAAGGGTAGGTAATATGCCTGTTTTTTGTTTTGTTTTGTTTTTGAGTCAAAGTCTCACTCTGTTGCCCAGACTAGAGTGCAGTGGCACACCCATAACCACCCCAGCATCAGCCTGCTGGGCTCCAGCGATCCATCCACCTCAGCCTTACAAGTAGCCAGAACTGCAGGTGCACACTATCACATCCGGCTAATTTTTTTTATTGTAGAGACGAGGTCTTGCCAAGTTGTCCAGGCTGGTCTTGATCCCATGGGCTCAGGCAATCCACTCACCGCAGCCTCCCAAAGTGCTGGAATTACAGGCTGAGCCACAGAGCCCAGCCTCCTTTTTAATTTTTAAAAGCTCTTTGTTCCCTGAATGTTTATTTGGAAGGATACCCTGTGCTTGTTCCAGGAATGTTCTATCAACTTTTATCTTCCTAAGGTATTCGTGATAGCTTTTTGGAATTTTACTCAATTCCCCTCATTGTGACTGTTTCTCCAAATCCTTTTTCCTGATTGTTTTGGATTTTTCTCTCATGCTAACAGCTTTTCTCAGATGTCTGGGGTCTTTGGTTGTTAGCTCATATTTTATTTTATGTGTTAATTTTGAGTCAGGGTCTCACTTGTTGCCCAGGCTGTAGTACAGTGGCATGATCACGGCTCACCACAGCATCGACCTCCTGGGCTCAGGCGATCCTTCTGCCTCTGCCTCTCGAGTAACTGGGACTATAGGTGCGTGCCACCACGTCTGGCTAATTTTTTTTATTTTTTGCAGAGATGAGGTCTCGCTATGATGCCCAGGCTAGTCTTGAACTCCTGGGCTCAAGTGATCTTACTGCCTCAACCTCCCAAAGTGCTGGGGTTATAGGCATGAGTGACTGAGCCCAGTTCAGTTTATATTTTGAAGTGTGGCACTAAAAGCTTATTTAAAGTTCTGTTGTGTAGCCGGGCTTGGTGGCTCAGCCTGTAATCCCACGCCTTTGGGAGGCTGAGGTGAGTGGATTGCCTGAGCCCGCGGGTTCGAGACCCGCCTGGCCAACTTGGCGAGACCTCATCTCTACAATAAATCAAAAAATGAGCCGAGCGTGGTAGCGCGCTCCTGTATTTCCAGCTACTTGCAAGTCTGAGGTGGAAGGATCGCCGGAGCCCAGCAGGTCGAGGCTGCGGTGGCCGGGAGCGACCACTGCACTCCAGTCTGTGTGACAGGAGTGAGACGCCAACTCAAAAATTTAAAAATAATAAAAATAAAATTCTGTTGTAAAGAGATGTTTGCAGACTGGCAGACTCCATTGCAGGGAGACGTGAGGAGCACAGCTGTTATCATTAGAGCTCTCCAAATGTCAGGAACCAAGGGGTTTCTCTTGAACTGCTCAGTTTCATGGGAAGATTTCTGAAATCTCCTCCTTGAGGTTGTAGCAGTCATCGGTGTTCCTCCTTCCAACCACACCTGATTTTTTGAGGTTGGCCTGGACCTGTGAATAATTCTGCCCAATGAGCTATGAGTGCAAATGATGTATGTTCCAGAATGAATAACCTGGAAAGGAAATGAAGACAATAGTTCTACTTGTAATAGCATCAAAAAGAAAAAAAAATATTTAGTAATACATTTAACCCAAGAGGCTTAAAATTTGTATACTGAAAATTAGGTAACATTGGTGAAAGAAATTAAAGAAGACCTAAACAAATAGAAAGGCATCCCATGTTTGTCACCCAGGCTGGAGTACAGTGGCACGCTCACTGCCACTGCAGCCTCAACCTGCTGGGCTCAGGCGATCCTTCCACCTCAACTTTCCAGGTAGCTGGAACCACAGGTGTGCATCACCACACCTGGCTAATTTTTTGATTTATTGTAGAGATGAGGTCTTGCCATGTTGCTCAGGCTGATCTCGAACCCCTGAGTTCAGGCAATCCTCTCACCTTCAACTCCCAAAGTGCTGGGATTACAGGTGTAAGACTCTGTGCTTGGCTGAAGACTTAATATTGTTAAGATGGTGACTCAGCTTGATGGCTCAAGTCTGTAATCCCAGCACTTTGGGAGGCTGAGGTGGAGGATCACTTCAGCTCAGGAGTTCAAGACCAGCCTGGGAAACATAGTGAGACCTCATCTCTACAAAATATTAACCAGACATGGTGGTGTGCACCAAGTAGTCTCAGCTACTTGGAGGCTGAGGCAGAAGAATGACATGAGCCCATACTTCGAGGCTGCAGTGAGCCATGATTGTGCCAGTGCACTCAAGTCTGGGCGACAGAGTAAAACCCCTATTTAAAAACAATAACAAAAAATGAGTTCTTCAGGTTTGTTTTTCTTTTTTCAGGATAGCTTCTGCCAGTTGGAGTCCCATGCAATTTCATATGAATTTGAGGGTTATCTTTTTCATTTCTGCAAAAAAAAGGCCATTAACATTGTATTAAATCTACAGATTGATTTGGGTAGTAGTGCCATCTTTTTTTTGTTGGAGACAGGGTCTCTGTTGCCCGGAAGCTGAAGCAGAAGAATCACCTGAGCCCAGGCGGTCGAGGCTGCAGTGAGCCATGATCATACCACTGCACTCCAGCCTGGGTGACAGAGTAAGACCTCGACTCAAAAAAAAAAAAAGTCAGGTGCGGTGGCTCACATCCATAATCCGAACACTTTGGGGGGTGGAGGCAAGAGCACTGCCTGAGCCCAGGGGTTTGAGACCAGCCTGGGCAACTTGGCGAGAACACATTTCTACAATAAATCAAAAAATTAGCTGGAGTCGTGGCTCGTGCCTGTGGTTCCAGCTAAGGTGGAAGGCTAAGGTGGAAGGATCACCTGAGCCCAGTGGGTTGAGGTTGTGGTGGATGTGAGCATACCACTGCACTACAACCTGGGCAACAGAGTGAGATTCTGACTCAAAAAAAAAAAAAAGAGGACAGGCATGGTGGCTCAAGCCTGTAATCCCAGCACTTGGAAGGCCTAGACAAGAGGATTGCCTGAGTCCAGAGGTTCAAGACCAGCCTGAGCAACTTAGCGAGAACTCGTCTCTACAATAAATCAAAAAAATTAGCCAGGCGTGGTAGCACATGCCTATAGTTTCAGCTGCTTGGAAGGCTGAGGCAGAAAGAGGTTGAGGCTAAGGTGGTCGTGAGCGTGCCACTGCATTCCAGCCTGGAATAGAGTGCAATAGAGTGAGCCTGCAATAGAGTGAGATGCTGACTCAAAAAAAAGAAAGAAAGAAAGAAAGAAAAAGATATATAGCCACAACCCTGCTGTGAGACATAGCTTTTATTTACTTTAATCTTGAATCCTACCCTAAAAAGTCTCAGTCTGTCTTTTTCATAGATAAACATTTGAAATCACTCATATTATTCCCAACCCACTCCCCTGCCATTTATCTCCTGACATTTGCTGGGCAGCCCCTCTGTCATTTTTCTAGTGTTAAAAATTTGGATTTTGGAGTCAGAGGGAGCTGAGGGTTTAAGACCTGATTCCAGTTCCTCTTTCTGGTGGTGTGGCTTTAACTCAACTGGACCTCAACTTCCTTATCTGTAAAATGGGAATAATAAACATCCTTGCCACCATGGGGTTACCATGGGATAATGTAGAACAACAGCCCGGAGGATGAAGGCAGCACTCAATCAATGCCTCTTCTTAGTATGGTGAACTGCCATTATTCTGGGTCAAACGTGTTGCCTTCCATCATGCCTGATGTGAAGGCTTTTCTCTCACTTCCTTTGCCTGAGGCTGTTGAATTTCAACCCAAAGAAGTGTTGCATCCTCCTGGCGAGGTGTCCTTTTGCCTTCCTTGGAACCTGCTGTTCATACAGCCAGTACTATGTAGTCTAATTTTTCCTCTAATGTTGGCTTGTTCTTCCTGTCTAACTTGGAAACTCTTATATCACCTTTTTTCCCTCGAAGCTTCTCTTCCAGGTTTTCTGGAAGAAATTGGCTGTGGCTTTGGTAGCATAAGGCTTTCACAGAACTAGGAACTGGCAGAATTTGAAGGTGAGGATTTGGGCAGGACGGGAAAGGGCCAGACAGAGCAAAGCCATGAGGGGAGACCCAAGCCCCGGCTCTCTCAAGGCAGGTAGGCCTCTTTTGGTAAACAGTCACAGAAAGACTGAATTGTGGAGTTCCCAAATGCTTATGGGCAGGGCTGGAGTCAGGATGCAATGAAGTCGCTGGGTCTCTGCTTCTCTTCTTCGCTTGGCATCTGCTTGTTCTGGGTTGGCTCCAATCTCAGGCTTCATGGGGTGGCAAGATGGTGGAAGCCATCCATCTCTTGGTCCTCAGACTTCCGATCCAGTGTGGAGGGGGAGAAGATTGTCAGAAGTAAGATTCTCTTTCCCACACTTCTCAGTCCTAACGGTCTTGCGCCTTGGGCTGTGATTGGGTCCCAGGCTCCCCTCTGAACCAATCACCCTGTCCAGATTAACAATTAAACACTGGTATTTTTTTCTTTACCTAGCCAAATTCCTAAGAGGCCTAGAGAGATAGGCTTTTAAATTAATTGTTTCATGTTTATTATCCAACTTGGCTCTGGCATAACATCATTCAACAGATAAAGAAGGAAAATCAAAGTATTTTATAACCCTGTAAAATTATCTTTTGGAGACTCGGGGCAGCTTTTAAGACATTTACCTATTCTCTCTGAAGTCTGTCACCCGGAAAGTTTCATCTACACATCAGGCAACTTGGAGTTATTCTGCCTCTTTGTCTCAACAGGACATCTCTACTGATTTCTAAATTCCTTAGACAGGAGCTATAAATTGCCATGTAGAAAATCTTTCACCCCACCTATCACCTACAAGCCCCACTCGGAAATGTCCTGGCTGGGCGCAGTGGCTCATGCCTATAATCCCAGCACTTTGAGAGGCGGAGGTGAGAGGATTGCCTAAGCCCATGGGTTCAAGACCAGCCTGGGCAACATGGCAAGACCTTGTCTCTACAATAAATAAAAAAATCAGCTGGGTGTAGTGGTGTGTGCCTGTAGTTCCAGCTACTTGGAAGGATGAAGCAGAAGGCTGAAGCAGAAGGATAGCCTGAGCCCAACAAGTCAAGGCTGTGGTGGCCGTGAGCATGCCACTGTACTCCAGCCTGGGCAATAGAGTGAGACAGAAAGAAAGAAAGAAAGAAAGGAAGAAAGAAAGAAAGAAAGAAAGAAAGAAAGAAAGAAAGCAAGCAAGGAAGGAAGGAAGGAAGGAAGGGAGAAAGAAAGAAACAGAGAGAGAAAGAAACAGAGAGAAAGAAACAGAGAGAGAAAGAGAGGGAGGAAGGGAGGGAGGGAGGAAGGAAGGAAGGAAAAGGAAAGAAAGGGAGAAAGAAAGAAATATCCATATCCTGCATTCCTGGACCGAAACAACGGAAATCTCACATGGATTGATTTATAGTTTCTTGCAACTTCTGTCCTCCTAAAATGTATATATCCAAGCTCCTGTTCAACTCCAGCGGGCACACATCCTCATGACCTCCTAGAGACATTTGGCTCAGGTCATTTGGCTCAGAATAAGCCATCTTCAATATTTTACAGTTTGGCACCTTATGCTAACAAGGTGGATGCAATGCACTCACTGGCTTGGGCCAGGGACACTGGACCAGGACAGGGGAATGGCCTTTTAAGATGTAAATCAAGCCGGGCTCGGTGGCTCAGCCTGTGTTGCCACGCCTTTGGGAGGCTGAGGTGAGTGGATTGCCTGAGCCTGGGCAGCGAGACTTCATCTCTACAATAAATCAAAAATCAAAAAATCAAAAAATCAGCCAGGCGTGGTAGCGCATGCCTGTAATTCCGTCTACTCGGAAGGCTGAGGTGGAAGGATCACCGGAGCCCAGCAGGTCAAGGCTGTGGTGGCCGGGAGCGGCCACTGCACTCCAGTCTGGGCGACAGAGTGAGACTCCAACTCAAAAAAAAAAAAAAAAGGTGTAAATCAGATTATGTCACTTCCCAGCATAAATTCCTCCCCAGCAATGGTTTTCAACCAGGTTGTGTTTGACAACCCCCCGCCCAAAGGACATTTGACAACGCAGGAAGGCATTTTTGGTCATCACATGTAAGGGGGAGTGTGCATGAACACTTTTGGCATCCAGAAGTGTGCCAGGAATGAGGTTAGGAATGATGCTAACATCCTACAATGTACAGGACAAAGAATGATCAGGACCAAAATGTCCCCAGGGTGGAGGTTGAGGAACTCTGCTCTACAGGATTCCCATTGTCCTCAGAATAAAATTCAGACTCCACACCACGGCCTGCAAGGCCCCAGGTCATCTGGGTTCCCCTTGAGTCTTCATGTGGATGTAGTCTTCATCTCTCTCAGGAAAATATCTAGAAGTGGGTTGGAAGTTTACGTGGAAACAGATCTTTTTAAAACTATCCTTGCCAGCAGTACCTATTCTGGGAAGAATGTTTACTAACCTGAATCCAATCAGGCCTTTAGATCTAAAGATTACAGAAAAGACAGAGACACAGGAACAAATTAAACACACTGAGGAAGAAACAGGCTGAGGTATCCGGAATGTGGGATGTTCCGCTGCCTAATTGGCTTAGTTTCTCTAGTAACTAGATGCTGAAAGAAAGAAAAAGAAAGAGAGAAAAAGAAAAAAAAACAAGGTAAGAGGTTGTTCTATATTAAAGGATGCTTAGCTGGGTGAGGTGGCTCACACCTGTAATCCTAGCACTTTGGGAGTCGGAGGTGAGAGGATTGCCTGAGTCCACAGGATCAATACCAGCCTGGGCAACTTGGCGAGACCACGTCTCTACAATAAATCAAAAAATTAGCTGGGCGTAGTGCACATCCCTGTAGTTCCAGCTACTTGGAAGGCTGAGGCAGAAGGATTGCCTGAGCTGCGATTCTGCCACTGCACTCCAGCCTGGGCAACAGAGTGAGAATCTGACTCAAAAAAAAAAGTTAAACCAAAACCAAAACCTCCTCCCTACATGTGCCTCTTGGGAAACCTTCACACCAGGAGCCCCATTTGATGACTGCTGGTCTCAGCCTGACCCTTCTTCTGGGCTTCAAGGAACTTGGATCTCAGTTTTCTCCTTTGTCAAAGACCACCTTAACTTTCCTCCTGACTCACCAAGGGGAGACAGCAGAAGAGGGAAGTGTCTGCTGGGTGGAACATTCTCGTTGCCACCCACCAGCAATATGACTTTGCGTGAGTTTCTTTCCCTCTGTGAGTCTCCACCTCTCATATGTGAAGTCAGCATAATCACAGTCCCTGACTGGCCGTGTTGTGTTGGGGATGAAGGGAGACGATGTTGCATCTAGCACAGGTGGTGTGTATTCAGTAAGCTCTGCCTATTACTCTGATTGTTGTGGTTGAAGAAAAGAATTGGAGGCTGGGAGCAGACACTCCTGCCCATAATCCTAGCATTTTGGGAGGCTGAAGTGGAAGGGTCACTTGAGGCCAGGGGTTAGCGATCATGGGCAACATGGCAAGACCCTGTGTCTCCAAAAAGAAAAGAAAAGAAAAGAAAACACATATATTTAATACATACAAGGGGAATCCCAAAAATCTTGGAATTTATGTATTAAAAAACGTGTATTTATTCTTCATGTTTAAACTTCAGTCACCTTCAAAGTACTCTCCGTTTGATGCAAAACACCTATTGGGATGCTTTTTCCACTGCTCAAAACAGTCTTTGAACTCGTCCATTATGATGCCTTTTAGTTCATCTGCCGTTTTTTGTTTCACCTCTTCCACATCTGCAAAATGCTTCCCTTTGAGGATTTTTTTTCATCTGGGGAAACAAAAAGAGTCACTTTGGAGTGAGATCAGATGAACAGGGAGGGTGGGCGTGGGAGTCATGCTGTTTTGGGCCAAAAACTGCTGAACACTCAGTGCGGTGTGAGCAGGCACACTCATAAATCACCCATCATGAAATAGGCAAACACATTGAAAGACACTCCAAAAAAAAATTCATGGAAGCTGAATGCAGCCTCTCACAACAACGCTAGCTGGTACACTGATGCTGATAGGTTCCTAGAACACTTACCTAATGGGGGAAGCCTGTACTATACAAGGAGCCTGCCCTCCAAAAGATGATACTTTTTTTTGAGGTCCCCTTTGTATATTAGACAGGTATGGTGGCATGCCTGTAGTCCTAGCTACTTGGGAAGCTGAGGCAAGAGGATGCCTTGAGGACAGGTGTTTGAGGCTACAGTGTGCTGTGATCATGCCACTGCATTCCATCCAGCCTAGGTGACAGACCAAGACAAGAAAAGACAGGAAGATTGGAGACCATCAGACGGCTCGTTGTTGCCACCCTGAGAGTTCCCTGGGGCTCCTGCCCTTTGAGTTCTCAGGGCCTCCCTTCTCGTCATGGCTGGCTTTCAGTTGCCACGGAGCCTGGCACACAGTGGGCCATGCTTGGCCTGTGTGTGGTTTGGGAGTCAAAATAACAAGGGATGCCAAGGGCCAGCCAGAGGGTGACTTTTGGCAGTGTGAGTCGATTTGGGACTTGGGAAACAGCACAAGTGATCATTGTTCTTTATGATTTCTGCCTCCCTGTCCTACTCCTGGGGGGCTTCTCCCTTATCCCTCCTCAGTACCTTGCTAGTTCTTCTGAATCTCTAGCCCTCTCCCTTCTCCCTCACCTCCTCTGCCCTCCTCCCCACGCCTCCTCTCTGCCAGGCTTCCTTGGGAGAAGATGGGATCCTGCTCTTTGGTTTCTGGAGTCAAATACAAACAGACATGCTCTCTGTCTTTGCCCTTTCTCGTCATTCATTTGCTCATTCATTCATTCATTTATTCGGAAGCATTCATGCCGAGCCCAGGGTGAGACTAGCACTGTGTAGGCCCTGGGGAAACAGCGGAGCACAAGGCCGGCTCTCATGGGCTCAGGCCCAAAGCCTTGGAACGTCCTTGGAGCCTGGTTCTCTTACACCGGGTCTGACCATTGGGTCTTCCTCCAAAGCAGGCCAGAGCTCTGCCTGTCCCCACTGCCTCCGGGCCCCACCCTAGTTCCCTGTGGACTCTCACTTGGGACTCTTACCTGCCTGGTTTTCCAACTGTTCACCTGGCTTTTGCCCTTGGTCCCCTCCCCAGCCCTAGTCTAGTCACCCTGCAGCCAGAGTGGCCCTGTTAAAACAGAAGTCAGGAGCAACACCCTTGGGTCTCCTTCCACTCTGGGAGCTTTTCTGTCCTCTCAATAAATCCTGCTTTTTCACCTTCCCCTGCAAAAAACAAAAACAAAAACCAGAAGTCAGGCCAGGCATGGTGGCTCAAGCCTATAATCCCAGCACTTTGGGAGGCCGATGTGAGAGGATTGCCTGAGCCCAGGTGTTTGAGATCAGCCCAGGCAACTAGGCGAGACCTCATCTCTACAATAAATCAAAAAATTAGCTGAGCATAGCGGCACATGCCTGTAGTTCCAGCTACTTGGAAGACTGAGGTGAAAGGATCTCCTGAGCCCAGCAGGTGGAGGCTGCAGTGGTTGTGAGTGTGCCACTGCACTCTAACCTCCAATGCAAAAAAAAAAAAAAAAAAGAAAGAAAGTAAAAAAAATTAAAATTAAACAGAAGTCAAGGCTGGGCATGGTGGCTCACACTTGTAATCCCAGCACTTTGAGAGGCTGAGGCAGGAGTCTTGCTTGAGCCCAGGGGTTTAGGACCAGTGTGGGCAAGACCCCTATCTCTACCAAAAGACATAGCAAGACACCTATCTCTACCAAAAAAACTCCCACATTTAGCTACCCTAAGTTATATACTGCATATTAAATCATATATGTATTTACTATACCCTTTTTTCTTTTTTAATTTATATTTTATTTTAAAGATGTGTGGTACAATATAGGATTAGGTATAGGTATACAAGTGGACTTCATACAGGTAAAGTTTGGGCCTCCCTTTGGTTCCTACTCTGCCTGGTTTGAGATCAGGTACCCTTAATGATGCTTATGTGCCCCAACTCCCACACCGGCAGTGTCCTGCTACTGCTAATCCCTACCACATCTTTAAGTAGACAAATATTTTTCTTTTTTCTAGTAGAATTTCTGTTCCAGTTGGGTGTGGTGGTTCAAGTTGGTGCAGTGGTTCACACCTGTGATTCCAGCTCTCTGGGAGGCTGAGGCAGGAGGATTGCTTGAGCCAGGAGTTCTAGACCACTCTGGGTAACATAGTGAGACCCCTATCTCTACAAAAAATAAAAAAATTAGCCAAGTATGGTGGTGTGGACTTGTAGTCCGAGCTACTCAGAAGGCTGAGGCAGAAGGATTGCCTGAGTTCAGGAGGCTGAGGCTGCAGTGAGCCAAGATCGTGCCACTGCATTCTAGCCTGAACAACAAAGTGAGACCCTGACTAAAAAAAAAATTTTTTTTTCTGCTTCATGATGGAGGAATCTTGATATGTTTTGTTCACTGACATATCCAGAACACCCAGACAAGAGATCAACAAACTTTTTGGAAAGAGTCAGATAGCATTTTAGATTTTGCCGGCCATGAGATCTCTGCCACCACTGCTCACCTCCGTTGTTGGAGAGTGAAAGCAGCTATAAACATCCACACACAAATGACATGGCTGTGTTCCAATAAAACATTATTCACAGACGCAGCAAAGTCTGCCAACTCCTGTGCAGAACATTGCCTGGCACTCAGTAAATATTTGTTGATTGAATTTGTGAAGAGAGACAAGGTCATTGATATCACCCTAGTTGGAGAGAGAACAAATTAAACAATTTCAAGAAGTGTTGGTTGCTATAAAGGAAATAAAGCAAGTGACAAAACAGATGGGATGAGAAGGTGGCATTTGATTTATCTTTATTTTTATTTTATTATTATTATTTTTAGATACAGGTTCTCACCAAATTGTCCAGGCTGGTCTCGAACCCCTGGACGCAGGCAATCCTCTCACCTTGGCCTCCCAAAGGGCTGTGATTACAGGTGTGAGCTACCTTGTCTGGCCACAGGTGGCATCTGAGCTGAGATCTGAGTAATGCAAAGGCATGTGCTATTTGAACATCTGGGGTCAGAGGGTCTAGGCACAGGAACCAGCAGTAGTAAAGGCTTGGACATGAGAAGAAGCTTGGCATGTGTTCAAGGAACAGAAAGTCATTAGTGTGCCTGCCGCGCAGTGACTGAGAAAAAGAGGTACCAGAGGGGCTGGAGGGATGGGCAGAGACCAGGTCACAGAGGGCCTGGAAGGATTGATTGATTATTGATTATTTATTTATTTATTTATCTATTTATTGAGTTGGAGTCTCACTTTGTCACCCAGGCTGGAGTGCAGTGGCATGCTCACAGCCACTGCAGCCTCGACCTGC
>NW_007231871.1:0-7739 GCF_000164805.1 Carlito syrichta | reverse complement strand
GACCTGCTGGGCTCAGGTGATCCTCCTGCCTCAGCCTTCCAAGTAGCTGGAACTACAGGCGTGAGCCACCACACCCAGCTAATTTTTTTATTTATTGTAGAGACAAGGCCTCGCCAAGTTGCCCAGGCTGATCTCGAACCCCTGAGCTCAAGCAATCCTCTTTCCTCTGTCTCCCAGAGTGCTAGGATTACAGGCATGAACCGCCACGCCTGGCTCATGTGTCCTTTTCTAACTAATTTCACCTAGCTCATGTCCCCAAGGTTTATCTGTGTTGTGGCTTGTGTCAACATGTCCTTCTAAGGTTGAGTATATTTCACTGCATGTGTAGACCACATTGTGTTTATCCACTCACCAGGATGCTTCCACTTTGTGGCTACTGTGAATAATGCTTCTATAAACATGGCTGTAGGGTGTCTGTTCAAGTTTTTGCTTTTAACTCTTTTGGGAACATACCTAGAGATGGAATTCCTGGGCCATTTCCACTAGGTATTTATTTACTTATTTACTTTGAATAAAGAAAAAATGGAGACGGGGTCTTGCTATGTTGCCCATGCTGGTCTGAAACTCCTGAGCTCAAGTGATTCTCCTACCTCGGCCTCCCAAAGCATAGATCATTGTAACCTTGAACTCCTGGGCTCAAGTGATCCTCCTGCCTCAGACTCCCAAGTAGCTGCGACTACAGGAATGCACCACCACGCTTGGCTAATTTACTATTGTATTGTCTTGTATTGTATTTTATTTATTTTATAGAGATGGTGTCTCCCCACATTGCCCAGGCTGATCTTGAACCCCCCATACCCAGCAATCCTCCACCTCCACCTTCCAAAGCACTGGGATTAGAGGCGTGAGCCACCATGCCAGTCCTTCCAGTAGGACCTCATACTGAGAACCAAGGGAGATCACTGGAGGCTGTTTGGGGGTACAGCTTTCCTGCTTTTCCAGGACCCTCAGGTTGCTGTGGGGGTTCTGATTATAGCAGAGGGAGACAGAAAGTGGAGAGAGGTCAGAGGAGGCAAGTGCTGGGGTCCAAGTGAGAGACAGCAGTTGCTTCTAGCTCCTAGCCTGGCTGGGGACACCATCTGGTACAATAAATAAATGAGTGATTACAAATAGTGACACATTCTGCAAAGAAAATGAACAGGTGCAGAGAGCTATGGTTATAGGGAAAAATAAAACGATCTCTCTGGCATTCTTTATACTATTTGCTTGACCCACAATCTACCAGTCTACTGATGCTTAAATCCAAATAATGTATTATATTTCATTTTATTATAGAGTTGCAGTCTCACTCTGTCACCCATGCTGGAGTGCAGCAGCGTAACCACAGCTCACCGCAGCCTCAACTGCGTGGACTCAGGCGATCCTTCTACCTCTACCTCAGCCTCCGCAGTAGCTGGGACTACAGGCATGTGCCACCATGTCTGGGTGTGTGTGTGTGTGTGTGTGTGTGTGTGTAGAGAGAGAGAGGGGGGATCTTGCTATATTGCCCAGGTCTCAAACTCCTGGGCTCCAACCTCAGCCTCCCGAAGTGCTGGGATTACAGGTGTGAGCCACTGTGCCTGGCCCAAATCTTGCATTTTAATCATGAGTTACTTTGCTGTCAGTCGGGTGGGTTTGGCTCAGGCCCCAGAGTGTTTGTGATTGCACAAAAGCTCCTGATGGGGAGAAAGTGTTTAGGGAGATGGTCAAGGGAGTGGTTTGATTCTGTGGCTGAAGGAGTTGCAGGGAGAGGCTTGGCAGTCAGGAGCAGAGCTGAGCCCTATCTCTGCCATATCCCAGCTGTAGGATAGGGGGTAAGTTACCACATCCCTCTAAGCTCCAGTTTCCAATCCTGGAAAATGGTAGGCTTATTTGGTCTACTTTGTTTTGTTTACTGCTGTGGTTACAGCATCTAACAGAGCATCAGGCACAAGATAGGGCCCCAACTTTTGCAATATATATTTTTATCTTATTTATTTATTTTTGAGTCGGGGTCTCACTCTGTTGAGGCTGGAATGCGGTGGCACCATCACAGCTCACTGCAACCTCAACCTGCTGGGCTCAGGTGAAACTTCCACCTCTGCCTTCTGAATAGTTAGGACTACAGGCATGTACTAGCATGTCTGGCTAATTTTTTGATTTTTTTGTAGAAATGGGATCTTGCTACATTGGCCAGTCTGGTCCCAAATCTTGAGTTAAAGCAATTCTCTTACCTTGACCTCTTAAAGTGCTGGGATTATAGGCATAAGCCACTGTGCTTTGTCCTTATTCATTTATTTATTTTCTATTTTTAAAATTGTGAGTTTTTTTGAGTTGGGGACTCACTCTGTCACCCAAGCTGGAGTGCAATGACATGATTATGAATCACCGTAGCCTCAACTTCCTGGGTTCAGGAGATCCTCCTGCTTCAGCCTCTCAAGCAGCTGGGACTACAGACATATGTAACCATACCTGGCAAATTTTTAAAAATTGTTGTAGAGACAAGGTCTCACTATGCTGCCCAGGATGGTCTCTAATGCCTGGCTGAAGCAATCATTTTGCCTTGACTTCCCAAAGTGCTAGGGTTACAGGTGTGAGCCCTTGCAACTGGACCTTATTCATTTTTTTCCTTTTCTTTATTTCTTTATTATTTTTTGTAAAAATGAGGTCTTGTTATGTTTCTCAGGCTGGTCTTGAACTCCTGGGTTCAAGCAATCCTCCTGCCTCAGCCTGCCAAAGCCCTGGGATTAGAGGTGTGAGTCACTGTGCCTGGCCCTCATTTATATTTTAAAAATTTTAATTAAGGTATAACTTTTGGCCCAGCACAGTGGCTCATACCTACATATTGGTAGGCTGAGGTGGGAGGATTGTTTGAGGCTGGGAGTTCAAGACCAGCCTGGGCAGTGTAGCAAGACCACATCTCTACAAATTAAAAATTAAAAAGAGGCTGGATGTGGTGGCTCATATCTGTAATCCTAGCACTTTGGAAGGCCGAAGTGAGATAACTGCTTGAGCTCAGGAGTTTGAGATCAGCCTGGGTAACAGAGTAAGACCTCATGTCTACCAAAAATAACAAAAAAAAAAATGAACCACTGGGCAAATGGCTCAAGCCTGTAATACCAGCACTTTGGGAGGCCGAGATGAGAGGATTGCCTGAGCTCAGGGGTTCGAGACTAGCCTGGGCAACTTTGTGAGACCTCATCTCTACCAATAAATAAATAAATAAATAAACTGGGTGTGGTAGCGCACACCTGTAGTTCCAATTACTTGGAAGGCTGAGGTGGGAGGATTGCCTGAGCCCCGCAGGTGGAGGCTGCGGTGGCCATGAGCGTGCTACTGTACTCCAGCCTGGGCAACAGAGTGAGACTACAACTCAAAAAAAAAAAAAAAGAACCATGTTAGCACATGCCTGTATAGCCCAGCTACTTGGTAGGCTGAGGCGGAAGGATTGTCTGGGCCCAGGAGGTTGAGGCATCAGTAAGCTGTGATAATGCCACTTGCACTCCAGCCTGGGCGACAGAGACCGACCTCCAACTCAAAAAAATAAATATAAAGATAATTTTTAAAAGAGGTAAAATTTTTTTTTTTTTGAGTTGGAGTCTCACTCTGTCGCCCAGACTGGAGTGCAGTGGCCCACTCCCAGCTACTGCAGCCTCGACCTGCTGGGCTCTGGCGATTCTTCCGCCTCAGCCTTCCAAGTAGCTGGAACTACAGGCGTGTGCTACCACGCCTGACTAATTTTTTTTTTTCTTTTTATTGTAGAGATGAGGTCTCACAAAGTTGCCCAGGTGGGTCTTGAACCTGCAGGCTCAGGCAATCCACTCACTTCAGCCTCCCAAAGCACGGGATTACAGGCTGAGACACCGAGCCTGGCTAGGAGGTAAAATTTTAAAGGAGCAAAGTACAGCAACCTTAAATGTTCAGTTCAATCATTTTTTTCCCCCTTTTTAATGAAAAGAAAAAGGTAATTTTGTAAAAATCAAAAATACCAGTACTGACCAGGCACAGTGGCTCTAACCTGTAATCCAGCACTTTGGGAGGCCGAGGTAAGGGGATTGCCTGAGCCCATGGGTTCGAGAACAGCCTGGGCAAATAGGCAAGCCCTCATCTGTACAATAAATCAATAAAAAAATTAGCTGGACGTGGTAGTGCATGCTTGTAGTTCTGGCTACTTGTAAGGTTGAGGCGGAAGAATCACCTGAGCCCAGCAGGTCAACACTGGGGTAGCCGTGAGCATGTCACTGTACTCCAGCCTAGAGCAATGGAGTGAGACTCCAACTCAAAAAATAATAATGAAATAAAAAGCGCACACAATCAAAAATTGTATTAGCACATCATGAACACACAGCTGTTCCTTCCTGATCCAGAAAAAGCAGTAAATTAAATCTGCTTACATGCAAGATTTAATAATGCTCACAAGAATAGTTTTCTGGCAACCCCCTTGGGTTTCTTCCTACCCTAGGAGCTTTGCTGTCCTGTCAATAAATCCAGCTTAAAAAAAAAAAGAATAGAGTTTGCCCCCAAATCCCAAAATAGGAAAATTATGCATTGTTTTGTTTCAAAAAGTTACCAAATTTTTTTTTTTTTTTTTGAGTTGGAGTCTTACTCTGTTGCCCAGACTGGAGTGCAGTGGCCGCTCCCGGCCACCGCAGCCTCTACCTGCTGGGCTCTGGCGATCCTTCCGCCTCAGCCTTCCAAGTAGCTGGAACTACAGGCGCTGCTACCACACCCGGCTAATTTTTTGATTTATTGTAGAGATGAGGTCTTGCCTGTCCAGGTGGATCTCGAACCCGCGGGGTCAGGCAATCCACTCACCTCAGCCTCCCAAAGGCGCAGGATTATAGGCTGAGCCACCGAGCCTGACTAAAAAAGTTACCAATTTAGTACTTGAAAAATCCCACAGGAATAATAGTCTGCTTCTGGAATGATCTGCTAGCAAATGCAGCTCAGTGGATTTAAAAATACTCACGTGTTTGTATGTATGTAAATATATTTAAGAAACCAAGTAACTAACACCAGGTCAAGTTGTAGAATGTTTCCATCTCCCCAGAAGATTCCTCCCTGGCCAATAAACCCCAACCATAACTATTATTCTACTTGCAATCAACATATATTAGCTGTGCTTATTCTCTTTTTTTTTTTAAAGAGACAAGTTCTTGCACTGTCACCCAGACTGGACTACAGTACCTCAATCATAGCTCACTGCAGCCTTGAACTCTCCTCAAGTGATCCTTCTGCCTCAACCTCCCATGTAGCTAGGACTGTAGGGACATGCCACCACACCTAGATAATTTATTTTTATTTTTAGTAGCTTTGTTGCCCAGGCTGGTCTCAAACTGCTGAGCTCAAGTGATCCTCCTGCATCTGACTCCCTGGGATTATGAGCATGAGCCATGGCTCCTGGCTAGTTTTGCCTATTCTTTTTTTTTTTTTTTTTTTTGAGTTGGAGTCTCACTCTGAAACCCAGGCTGAAGTGCAGTGGCACACTCATGGCCACCGCAACCTTGACCTGCTGGGCTCAGGCAATCCTTCTTTACCTCAACCTTCAAAGTAGCTGGAACTACAGGCACTTGCCACCATGTCTGGCTAATATTTTGATTTATTGTAGAGATGAGGTCTTGCCATGTTGCTCAGGCTGGTCTTGAACCCCAGAGCTCAGGCAATCCTCTTGTCTCTGCCTTCCAAAGTGAGCTACTGGGGCCCGGTGAGACCTTGTCTCTTAAAACAAAACAAAAACCAAAATCCTAACACTTTAAGCTCCCTAAGAAAAGCAACTTTGTCTTTTTGTTCACAGCAAGACACCTGGCATACAGTAAGTGCTGTATAAATGTCCAAGCAACAATATTATGAGCTTTGTTACCTGAAAGTAATTATCCCTCAGAAACTCACTCTTCCCGAGAGAGGACCTGGACCAATAAATAAATCACAGGAAACAATCCTATTGATGCCCCCTTCCCTCCCTAGGTCCTTTGGGGGTCTCAAATTCAAAGACTACTCCTGTTTTATTCAGTGCAGCTGTTGTGGGTGTATGTAGGTGTGCTGTGAAAACCACAGAGATTAAGGAAAGGAGAAAGGAAAGGCATTGCTTGTACCAGAGGGAACCTCAGACCCTCAGCCCCAGCCCTTCTATTGCTGCCTGTGTGTTAAACAGTTCTGAGGCAAAATGGCACAATATTAACAGTATAAAACCAGTCTCCAAAATCAGACTGCCTGGGCTCATGGTTTGGTTTAGTCCCTTACTATCTAAATCTGGGCCTCAGTCTACTCATCTGCAAAATGGGAATGATAAGAGTACTTACCTCATGGGGTTGTGGTGAGGATTACACAAATTGTGTAAATTGCTAAGAACACAGCTTAGGAAGCTCTATTACTGTGAAGGCCTGTTAATTATTATGCTTATTTTGAGTTAGGGGCTCTCATCCATGTTGGAGTGCGGTGGCATGATCACAACTCACTGTAGCCTTGACCTCCTGGACTCAGGTTATCCTTCCACCTCAGCCTCTCAAGTAGCTGCTGGAAGTACAGATATGCACCACCAAACTTGGCTATTTTTTTTTTTTTTTTTTGTAGAGATGAGGTCTCACTATGTTGCTCACGCTGGTTTCAAATTCCTGGGCTCAAGCAATCCTCCTGCCTCGGCCTCCCAAAATGCTGAGGTTACAGGCGTACACTGCCTTCCCTGGCCCTGTTTATTATGTCTCTAGACCTTAGTTTCTTTAGCTCTGAGATGAGGACCAATAACCTGGTTACTTCCTGGGTGGTGCTCAAAGAGGTTGGAGAAGCTGGGCACTGTGGCTCACATCTCTAATCCCAGCATTTTGGGAGGCAGAGGTGAGAGGACTGAGTCCAAGGGTTAAAGACCAGTCTAGGCAGCTTGGTGAGACCTTGTCTCTACAATAAATCAAAAAATTAGGTGCATACCTATAGTTCCAGCTACTTGGAAGACTGAGGTGGAAGGATCTCCTGAGCCCAGCAGGTCGAGGCTGCGGTGGCTGTGAGTATGCTACTGCACTTCAGCCTGGATGACAAAGTGTGACTCCTACTTAAAAACAAAAAAATTAAAAAAAAAACAAAAACAACCCAGAGAGTTTCAAGGATCAATAACTCAGTGGTGCTCAAAGAGGGTTGAGAGGAAGGGAAGAGACTTTGCACACACTTGAGTGCAACAGCTTTTTGGGACAGAAATTGGAGCCCCAGGGCCCTGATCTGCAGGCCTGGTTGTGGGTCTAAAGGCCCCTTCCACTCCTTGCTAACTGCAAGACCATGGGCTAGTCATTTCACCTCTCTGCACCTCAGTTTGCTCATGTTTAAAGGGTAGATGACAGAGAATATCCACCTAATCTGTCTGCATCAGCTTTGGCGTCAGATGCCGGGGTTCAAATCCCAGCCCTGCCAGTTGACCCTACAAAAATCACTTCACCTTCCTGCCCCTCTTTCCTTCATGGAAGTGGAGGAGGAATGACGAAGATCACGAGGTCGCGGTTAGGGTGCTCTGCACACTCCAGGCTCACAAAGGGCTCGGTTCAGGTGATTTTTCCCTCTGGTTATTATCACAGGATTCGAAAACCGGCCGCAGAGTCTGGACACAAAGTTTCCAGCCGCTTCTGGAGGGTCTGCAATCCCCCTCTTCCCCCTGGGGCCTGTTCTCTAGAGGGTGGAGTGGGGCGTCCAAGGATCTGGGGACCTGGGTTCAGGCGGCGGGCGGGGTCTCTAGGCCCCGGAGTGCCAGGCGGAAAAGAAGGGGCGTGGGGGGGTGCGCATTGGGAGGCGGTAGCGCGTGG
>NW_007231870.1:30846-46767 GCF_000164805.1 Carlito syrichta | reverse complement strand
GGTCCTGCCAACCTTCATAGCTTGTTTCCTGCTGACTTCCACCTTGCCCACCATGCCTCAGCCCAGTACTGTCCTCCTTCCTGCTTCAGGAGATTCCAGCAATTACTAACCCCTCTCCCTGGTTCACTTCCCCCCTCTCTATTTTCATGACTGTTTTCTTCTTACCTAAAATGCCCACTCCTTGAATGATCCTTGAACCTCAGTTCCCATGACCTTCCTCGTAGCCATTTCTTTTCACATCACTTGGGTTCAATTCTGTCATAGCTCCTATCACTACCAAGACTTATTTCATGCACTAACTTTCATCCCTCAGCCAATTGCCAGGCAGGAACTTCAGTGCCTTGTTCACCTCTGGTAACTCTGAGCTTGGAAGACCGTGGACACATAATAGAAGAAGGAGCATGTTTAGATGCGTGGTTTACGCATTGGCCATTCAATGTGCTCAGTAACTAGTGAATGAATGCATGAACTTAGAAGAGTTTCACCTGAGAAATACACATATACCCAGCCAGTTAGTGTAAGAATATAGTGCCACGAGAAAAATAAAAAATAAAAATGGGTGGTAATTCATTCAGCAAGGGGGTAATTCATTCTATCCAGGAAAACAGGGCCTTTCTGGAGAAAATGGGACATGGCCTGAAACAAAGAGAACCAACAGAGAGAAGGCAGCAAAACAAACCTCCTTTTATTGCTGTCTCCTCAGGCATGGTCAAAGATGACTGCCAAAAATCTCCTGAAAGATGGCTTTCCAAATTCCATGAGTCTGAAGAGTGTGTTCCTCCTTCCTCATGGAAATAAAACAAGGTAGACATTAAGACAGTAAACAATTCACCACATTTCTCAGCCATTTTGAAGCATACAAGCTGGGACACAATACAACGTGAAACCAACTTTTGGAGGGCTGGCCCCTTGCAATACAGGCTTCCCCTACCAGGCGAGTGTTCCAGAAATGCACCAGCATCAGTATGCCAGCTAGTGTTGCTGTGATAGACTGTGTTCAGCTTCAGTGATTTTTTTTTAAGATTCTTTCAACTTGTTTGCCTATTTCATGATGGGTGATTTGCCAGAACAACCTGCCCTTACCATGCTGAGTGTTCAGCAGTTTTTGGCCAAAAATGGCACAACCCCTGCACCAGACCCTCCTTATTCACCTGACCTCACCTCGAGTGACTTTATTTTCTTTCCTCAGATGAAAAGAATCCTCAAAGGAAAACGTTTTGCTGATGTAGAAGAGGTGAAACAAAAAACGACTGAAGCATTAAGGGCATGGAAATTGACTAGTTTAAAAACTGCTTTGAGCAGTGGAAAAAGTGTTTTGATAGGTGTGCTGCATCAAACAGAGAGTACTTTGAAGGTGAATGAAGTTTAAACATGTAAGAATAAATATACAATAAAAAAATAAATTTTTTATTTTGGATCCCCTTGTATTCAATACAATTTTATGCCATTGGTTATTACACTGCTCTGCTCAATTGATTTACATTCCGCTTTAGGGAGTTCCACGTTCTATTTTCTATGCCGGTGAATCTTTTCTATATGATTAATGGTTGACTGCATGTGGCATCTCTGGCCAGTTCTGGAAATTCAGGCAAGTAGTTCTTGCACAGGAATATAGATTCTCTCTGACAATACTGTTTCTACATGACAACAAGATGTTGTCTCAGTGCTATTGTATTCCACTTGATTCCTTTTTCAGGAGGCTTAAAGTCTGCCACAATAAGAGAACAGTATTTAACATTCTGCGCATGCGTGCGCGCGTGCACACACACACACACACACACGCACGCACGCACGCACGCACACACACACACACATCCACATACATGCATATGTCAACTGACGAAGAAATAGAAATCTTGGTGTAAAATACCTCTATCCTTCAAACTGCTTGGATAAAAATTTCTCTTGTCCTGTAACTTGATCTGTCTCTCATCTCTTTTCCCCTGACTTAGGTTAGTTTTCTTCTCATTTATTGAGTGAAGGATTTGTATGCAAGGAATTTACTAAGAAGGTATACTCTGGAGAACCCCATAGGATACAGGGAAGGCAGAAATCAAGGGGAAGGATCCCAGCTAAGATGATGCTTCAGAAGTCAAGGCTTCGGCCAGATTTTGAGGAGGACTGTGGAATATAAGTTATACCTGGGAATTTGTGGACGTGGCATAAATCCACTTCCAGTCTCTGTCCCTGAAGGTGAAGTGGCCCGAACCTGAAAGCAGTGTCCAGGCTGTTGGAAGACAAATCAATTGGAAGCCTGTGGGAAATCTTAAGGCATAGAGCAGAGCTTCAGCACTGTCCCTTCTGTCCCTAGTTCTCCTTGCTTTCTTCTCCCCCCCTTCCTACTTTCTTTGTTTCCTTTCATAATGCCAAAAATCTTTGCTTATTTTGTATTGCTTTCTACTTTTTCCTAGGAAGCATAAGCTGACATTCTCCTCATTTTGCTGATACAGAATGTGAAGCTCAGAAAAGCAAAATACCAAACTGAGGTCATGAGACTGTTGGCAGTCACATCAGATCTTGCCTGCAGCTTACGACTCATTGTCCTAAGCAGCCTTTGGGCTGCACTGAGCACTGAGTTCTATTAGATCATATGTTGCCTGTGAAGGGACTGTTTCAGTCACTCAGGCATATTTGACAGTTATGTGCACAATATGCACATTATAACACACCCCATGACCTTCATGATGATGTCATATGCCATGTGACCCCAGGGACATTTCTTACTCTTGCCTGAGCAGTAGATTCTGTGATCTGACAGCTTCGCTTTAATACATCCAATAAAATTAAATGGCATCATGTAGCATTAAAGCCGTAATTAAACATTGATTAGCATGTACAGTCTGTTGGCCTTAGTATCTTAAATACTAGTTATATAGCTTTATCGATTAGAAAAAAGATAAACTGCAAAATAAAACTAGCAAGCTAGCTGCCTACGAGATGAAAGTAGCAAGGATGTCAAATTGCAAACACCACTACAAAGTGTCATATTGGATGCTTTGGAAGTGTTTTGGCAAGAGAAAATCAGGGTGGTTGTTATCGACCTCCACAATAAACATGCCTCTAGGAGCCCTTTGGAGAAGAACAAACATTTGCTTTAGACATGGGATGTTGGTGAGGTTTTAACCCCTTAGGGAGGTTTCCATTGCATAAAAAGTCCAGTTGTGAGTATCAAACAAAACCTAAATGTTTTTACTTTCAAAGAAATGGGAGGAAATCAATAGTCAGAACTCACTGTCATCTCTTTCCACATGGTTTGCTAACCGGAAATTGCAGACAGGCCGCATATTTTTGTTTCAGGCAAATGAACAAGGACATCACGTCCTACATGTCCAAAGCACTCTCCATTTCTCCTCCATGTTTGTAAAACTTTCTGTAGGATTGGTTTTTAATGTTTTGATGATTGGTTCTGCATTAATAAAGAGAAAAGATGTTTTCCTGTATATCATAATCAGTTCTACTAAGGTAGAAAGATAAACAAACATTTTATGTCTGACTTCTGAAAATCCTTGTGTTGGGTTTATGCAGATAAGGAGCTAGAGCATTCTAGAAGCTGCTAATGCCGGACCTTAGATTTCCTTCGGGGAGCTGCACATGAACTAGATGGGGAAGCCACCAAATGGAAATGCAGAAACAAAGCTAGCCCTCAAGTAATCAAGCTAATATCATTGGATTCCTCAACTGATAATGACCTATATGCTGACTGCCATCTGTGCCAGCCATGGTGCTAAGCACTGTGTGGAAATCGTCTGGTAGTACTGGCATTAATATTACTCCAAGAGATGGAAGACCCAGTCTCAGAGCACATGTGATTTTTTCCCATGGTCACATTGTTAGTAAGGTCAGGGCAAGGATGTAAACATGCGTGGCCTGATTTGCCTCTTAAATGATACCTTCAACTTCTGCTACTTCTTCAATTCAGGGCTGTGAATAACTAATTTTACCAGAATTTCTGAAGTCCTGGTAAGAAATGCTGATGCTAGAGAAAGAATCAGGAATGTTCGCCTGGCTTACATTAACGTAGGCAGGAAGAGGGCCAGCCTTTCAATCAACCTGTTGACATTTGATGCCTTACTGCAGACAAAACACTAGAGGGAGCTTGTACTCAGACTTCTGTATTGCTTTTGAGATTTCAAAATACTTTTACAGCATCCACGCTTTTGCTCCTCCAGGTCTGACAGCTGAGGAAAGTAAGTCTCAGATAAGTGAAACCACAGGACCATGGCTGCTCTTTAAGAAAGTGGCAGACCTAGGGCTTGAACTGTGGACTTCTGCTGTCAAATGCAGAGGATCACACCCTGGTCTTTCCCAAAAAGGATGGCAAAGACATGGAAAAACAGTGACTGTGTGTTCTAAAACCAAATTGTGGCTCATGTTTGATTGTATGTATGGAAAACCCAGATATAGATGATGTAATATGAAAACACATCTCTACTTTCAAAGAGTTTTTGATCTGTGGGGAAAGCTATGGCAAGCATATGTGCCAGGCATGGTGCTTTGCTCCTCTGAGATGGTTGCAATGGGGATGGTCACATAGTTCTTCTTTCAAACAGCTCATGATCTGGTAAAGAAGTGAAGCACAAGTCAATACAAATGCAGTGAGCATCACAAACCACTTGGTGTTTGTTAAATGGCAATGGCAAGTGAGTGTTTTTCAAAAATGGCAAAGAAAAAAGTCAAAGAAGGGCTTTCTTTCTGGAGGGAGTTCCAATGTACATATAATTATTTCCTAATAATCCAAAGAAAGATTCTAAAAGGTCTCATGGCAAGGTATTGCAGGATGAAAAAGCCTACAAATGTTGATTTTGAAGTCACCAGTTCAAAAGTTTACCGCCTTCACTGGAAGTAAATAGGTAAGTTAAAATATGGTACATTGTATTGGTTTCTGTTGCCGCTGTAACAAATTACTACAAAGTTCATATCTTAAGATAACACAGCTATGGAGGTCAAGAAGTCCAAAATCAGTCTAATGAAGCTAGCATCAAGGTGTCAGTGGGGCTGATTTGTTCTGGATATTTTTTGCTTTTTGTTGGCTTCTGGAGGCTGCCCACACTTCCGGACTCCATATCCCTTCCTCCGTCTTCAAATCCAGCAAGCAGCACAGGACTGTCACATCTCCTGTGACTCTGTCCCTTCTGCCTCCCTCTTATAAGGTCCCTTGTGACTGCACTGTGCCCACCTCAATAATGCAGAAAAATCGCCCCATCTTTCAAGATCCTTAACCTAATCACACTGGTGTTTCTTTTGCCCATGTAAGGTAACAGGTTCTGGGCATTGGGGTCATGGACCTCTCTGGAGGGCCACAATTCAGCCTCGTAGATAACCACGGAGGTTAGCTATTGCTTTCATCTGTTTGCATTACTCTAACAGAATTCCACAGACTGGGAAATTGATAAAGAAAAGACGTTGATTAGGCTCATGTTTCTAGAGACTGGGAAGTCCAAGAGCATGGTGCCAGCATCTGAAAAGGGTCTTTGTGCTGCATCACGACAGGGGGGCAGAAGGGCAAGTAGGGTGAGAGCACGAGAGGCAAGGGGACATAACTTCATTCTGTTTTCAGAAACACAGTCCTAAGGTAGCAGTATTGATCTGCTCATGAGGGCTCCACCCTCGTGATTTAATTACGAGAGGCACCCAAAGAACAGAATTCATTTATACAAAATAGTGTATTTATTCTTACATGCTTAAATTTCAGCCACCTTCAGGGAACTTACCATTTGATGCAACCACCTACTGAGATGCTTTTTCCACTGCTCGAAACAGTTTTGAGCTATCAGTTTTGGTGCCTTTTAGTATTTCTGTCAATTTTTGTTTCACTTCTTCCACGCTGAACATTTTTCATTCAGGCATACCGAAAGCAGTCACCTGGGACAAGACCAGGTGGACAGGGCGGGCACAAGGGGCATGCCATTTCGAGTCAAGAACTGCTAATCCCTCAGCATGGTGTGGGCAGGTGCACTCACAAGTCACCCCTCCTGAAACGGGCAAACCGCTGAAAGATTCTAAAAAAACAAAACTCAATGAGGCTGGACGCAGCCTCTCACAACAATGCTAGCTGGTACACTGATGCTGTTGGGTTCCCAGAACACTTGCCTAGCAGGGAAAGGGTGTACTACACGAGGCCTGTCCTCTAAAAGGTAATTATGGCTTTTGGGGGGATATCCCCTCACACCTCTTAAAGTTGTCACAATGGAAATTTAACTTCAAAGTGGGGTGATATCCAAATCATAACAGCCATTATGCTTATCGCCACTATCCCTCCTCCCTCCTTCTACTTCTTCTTCTTCTTAAAAGAAGGAGTGCCCAAGCAAAGCTTTTTACAACTCTGGTGAGCACTTCCTCTACTAGGAAAAGATTACTTTGTTCACAAATAACTTTGATCACTAGATTGTCACGGTAGTCAAATACAGTAGTAAGCTTTCAAGATGTGGAGCCACAAAGCCTAGGTTCAAGTCTTGATGCTCCTACTTGTAAGCTGTTTAGACTCAGGTAATTTTGTTCGCCTCTCCAAGTCCCAGTTTCTCCTTTGTAAACCAGAAACAACAAAAGAACTTGCCTTAAAAGGCTGAGGGAAGATTACAAAAAATGAGAGTTTCTGGTAGCTCTTAGTGTCCAATATAGGTTCTATTTTGTTTCCCCTCCCAAAACCCTAGTGTGGGGCTGACTCAAAGCCAGTGCACAGTGATCCCTTGGCAAATCTCTGATGCATGGAAAATTGCCATCATATCCTTTTTTTTAGGGGACAAGTCCCTGACCCTAAACCATCCTCGGGAATTCTGAAGGTCATGAATTTTCCTCTTTTCCTTCTTTCCTTCCTGCCTGCCTGCCTGCCTTCCTTCCTTCCTTCCTTCCTTCCTTCCTTCCTTCCTTCCTTCCCTCCCTCCCTCCCTCCTTCTTTCTTTCTTTCCCCCCTCTCTCTCCTTCCCCTCCTCTCTTTCTGTCTTCCCCTCCCCTCCCCTCCCTTGCCCTCTCCACTTCCTCTCTCTCTCTCTCTCTCTTTATGTCTCTCTCTCTCAGAATCTTGCTCTGCACCCAGGCTGGAATGCAGTGGCACAGTAGTAGCTCACTGCAGCCTCAAACTCCTGAGCCATGATTATAGACCAAATGTTAACACAAACTTTATTGTTGTTTGAGAAACAAAGAGACTGCTATTAACCTTCTATCTCTCTGGGTAATTACGACTGTCAGGATGAGAGTGGAAGGAATGTTTGATCTTCTATCATTACTTGAAAGTAATGATCTTCTGCTTGATCTTTGATCTTCTGTCATTACTTGAAATTCTTTGACCTTTAGAACTGAGTTATGGGTCTTTGTGTCACATAGGTCTATGGGCTAAAATTTTTGAGATAGTTCCAAGGACAGAGGAGATTTATGTGGCAAAGTGCCTTTCCAAATCATGACACTGATTGCAAAATCTTGCATTGGATTTAGAGTCTCATGTTTGGGTTCAGAATCTGCTTATTTTCAGAAAAAGTGACTTTTAAAGCATCCTCCCACTGAGCCTAGGTTCCTTTGAGACCTGATGGGTGAAAAAGTTGAGATTTGTAGTGGACATCCATGACTCTTTTTTTCTCTTTCACAACCCTTCCTTCTAGAAGCTGTCTCTTTCTAGAATGCTGACATGTTCAATCCAAAGTATTCTACTTCCTGACCATAGTTGTAAAAATATCAGCCAGTTAGAATGCCCCAATCCCCTGGACTCAGGGATTGTTCCAGGCAGAGGGACGGGGAGAGAGGAGTGTGACCCAAGCAAGACCAATGGATCCTTTGGAAAAAGTTGGCTTTCTCTTTGGAAGAAGAAGAGAAAGCATTCCTCTCCTTCTGAGACTCTGAGCTAATGGAACGAATTATGCCTGGAGCTTCCTAGGGTCAATTTTGCATCAGAGATAGATTTCCAGAGAATAAACAACACAATAATTTAAAAAACAGGCAAGTTATAGAGACTGATTTTTTTTTTTTTTTGAGATCTTGGATTCAGCCATACCTATAACCCCTGAATGGCTAGTGACACACAATAAAAAATGCCTCTGCTTAAGTCAGGTTGTTCAGTTGCAAATGGCATAAAACTAGCTCACAATCCAGATGAATACAATTCCTTCATGCCATAGCCCAAGCTATATCTCTCCCAGAAAGACTTCCTTGACTGCTTTAGCCTCAGGGTTCCTTAGTTCTACTGAACTTAGATTGCATGTTTCTACTGGACAGAGTAAGGCAAGAAACAGAAGGCACCACTGATGGCTCAAATAAAGAAATTATTACAGAGGAGCAACCTATAGAGTTGTAGGTTGGGCTAAAGGAAATTAACAAGAGTTGTTGAAGCATCCGGAGACTAGCAACAAGCTGTCCTACCCCTAGGGATGAATACATAAGGAGTGGAATGGGATTACGGGGACCAGTAAGAACTAGAACCGTTTTGGAAGGGACTGTTTAATGGGAATTATGGTCATGGAAGGCATAATCACTGTCAGAAGCAGATATAAAGCAAGAATGGAGTAGGTAAAAAAAAAATGCTGTAACTTCTTTCTCCTGCCCTTGCATTTCTTGATCTTGTTAAAACCTGAACAAAAGGTACAGGAAAAAAATCCTAGGTGCTGCAGTCTGAAGTAATAGTCCTCAACACAGAACAAGTCAGAGAAGGGTGAAAGCTGAGTTCAGTGGTGTAGGCTACCAGAAGACATCCAGCAGTGTGTTGATATCTCACTGCCCAGTTTGGTAGCTTACTGTGTATAGTTCTTCAGCAGGTAAATAACGGATGTATCCCAGGGACTTATGAAGGCTTTAGTGCCCAAAATTAAATCTATGATAAGAAAATCAGACATGCCCCTGAGAAAAGTTTGAAAGGTACTTGGTGTCTCAGTTTCCCTGTCCAGTGTGTGGGAAGAGTAAAGCAATACAGTACTGCAAAGTGACTGATATTTTTAAGAATTTCATGCGAATTGGTGCAAACCATCTGTTTTGTCAGAATATAGAAAAGATTCCATGGGCAACAATGTTAACTCATGGACTGCTAATCGTTTGGAATGCAATTTCTGAAATCAGTTGAGGCAAGTAAGAGTAAGAAGCAGAGTGAGACACTGAGGTCAAAGAGAGAGCACCTGCTAGTTCCTGAAATACTCTGAAAAATTGGTCCCATTTCCATGTGATTTCCAGGTAAATTCATGCATTCCTTGTGGTTGGTGCCATCTGATCCAATAATGTTGCTTTTTTTTTTACAGGCCATGGCTCTCTCTTTCATCTTCTCCTGGCAGCCTGTGCATGCCATTTCTTTTCCTCAGCTATTTCCTCTTCTCTTGGGACACATATTAACTTTCTCACCTTGTCATTTCTGAACAAGCCCAACCTTTGGGTCTTCCTTTGGGAAAAGTCAATCTGTACATCCTGGGCTGAAGAGGAAAGGATGGGGAGGCAGGTAGAAGCAATCCCCAGCCTAACTTTGTGGCTGGTCTGTAGACTCATTATGCAATATTCACAGAAAGTGACAAGCAGAAATTAGCCCCTATTGATTTTATTCCCATAACTTCTGAAAAAAAACCTTATCAAAGACATCTTTCCAACAACTCTCTGGCAGAAAATACAGGGTTCTGTCTCAGGGAAAATAATTTTCTGAATATAAATCCAAAACAATTTTCTAAGAAAAGCAGAATCAAAATCAATATTTCTACAGTTTATGCCATCCCTGCCTTCATGAAGATACGCAACTTAATTTGCAAGCATTTTTTTCCTACAAGGAAAATTGCCTATGATGATGACCGGATCAGAACCACTTATTTCAAACTCATTCTACATTACACAATATCCCAAACATCAACTCCCACCCACCAAACCAGCATAGCAGCAGCACTTTCAATAATAAATCACCTCTATTTACTTCACTACAGTGGAAAAAGAATTTGTAGCATTAAGAATTCTTTTGCACCTGAAGGCAATTACAAGTAACTATACTGAGCCCAGGATTGTGGCCATCTTCACTCAGCTAGGCTGAAGATGTTTAAGGGATTTTAGGGAAAAGTATAAAAACCTTGTGAAAGTTTTAGAAATTACAAATATATAAATACATACGCACAGCAGACTCCGAACATTTTTATAGTGTGACAGCCAGGTGTGCTGCTTTTATATTAGGACGAAAAAAATGCTTAGCAAAGGGTGCTTGAAGTCAAATAAAAGAGAAGAAGACCGTACCTTTGTAGTTGAAAGTAATCAAGCGGTTAAGGAAAGTAGAGGTCTCTTATTTACATAAAGAGATTTTCAGTTCAATTAACTTTATTGAAAAAATATACATTGAAAAATCTGACATGAGACTGACAAACTTAAAGTCATGGGTAAGTTCTCATCTGCTCCAAAATGAGGTGGAGGAGAAAAAGAGACACACAATCACACAGGTCTAGAACATACTGGGTAAGTGTTTGAGTTTAAAGCAGGGTTTCAGGTGTGGGAAAAGGGGAGTGCAGCTGGGCAGAGATATAGATTTCTCTTCTCAAGCTATCCTCCCAAAATTGAATGGGTTATTGGGACCAGTTGCTAGGTTGCCTAGGTTTGAAGAAGAAATGAGTAGCCAGAGGAAGAAGCATTTCATAGGCTGCTAAAAAAGACTCTTGAGTAAGAATGACATTATTTACTTGCTCATTTATCCATCAAGTAATGCTGGGTTACACCGGAGTAACAAATAACCATGAATCTCAGAGGCTTAATATAAAAGATTATGTCTTGCTAATGCTCTGTGTCTAAGCATAGCCTGTCGGGAATCCATTCCTGTGGTCATGCAAAGACTTTGGCAGCCTAGGCTCCACTTCAATTTATGTCTCCATTATTGGCATAGTCAGAGAAAACCACATGGCATATCAGGCACTGGATCTTAACACTGCTGTCTGAAAGTAACACACATCACTTCCACTTACATTTTGTTAGCCAAAGCCTGCTACATGCCACATGACACAACACACATCAAAGAGGGATGGGAAAGTGCTATCCTCTGTGTGCTCTTAAGGGGAGAGAAAGTAATATAATTGCCATCAGCCTCATGTCTACCATCTCAGTCCAGATATTTCAAGCAAGCACACACCAAGAACGTCTTTTTCAACCCAGCTGACAGGAAAACAATAACAGCGACAATAGAGTGTTTTCCTTATTCTCTAATTGGTTAACAATCTTATTCTCTAATTGGAAATATCTTATTCTCTAACTAATAAGATAAAATTGGAGGAAAAAAGTTAAGCAAGAGCTTGCAAACTCATGAAATGCGGGTTTAATGTAACTCTATATGAGTTGCATTATGCAACAAGTGCAAGAGTGATTCAGAGGAAGAGAGAACATTTTGCACAAAAGGTTAGACAAGGTGTCCTTCAGGAGGGCTTCAAGCAAAGCCTTGAAGAAGAGCAGGAGAGATTGAGCACAGTGCTCTGAATCACTCTTGTATTTGTTGTTCAAAACAATTCATATAGTGATGTCGTTACCATTCTTTAGACATTTTTATTTATGTATTTTCTTTTAGACTCAAAGGGTACATGTGCAGGCTTGTTACATAGGTGTATTGTGTGATGATGAGGTTTGGGCAACACCCAGGTGGCAAACATGGTACCCAGCAGGTAGTTTTTCAATCATTACCCCTTCTGTGCCTCCCTTTACAAGTGTCCCAGTGTCCATTGTTCTCAACCTTGTGCCCATGTGTATTCAATGTTTAACTCTCACTTAGAAGGAGACCATGTGGTCTTCAGTTTTCTATTTCTGTGATCGTTCACTTAGGACGATGGTCTCTACCTGCATCCATATGCAGCAAAGAACACAGCTTGTTCTTTTTTATGGCTGAGTAATATTCATGGCGTATGTGTGCCACATTTCCTTTATTCAGTTTACTACTGATGGGCACTTAAGTTGGTTCCATGTTTTTGCTATTGTGAATAGTGCCGCCATAAACATGCAAGTGCAGGTGTCTTTTTTGGTAAAGTGATTTATGCTCCCAGTAGTGAGGTTGCACAGTAGAGTGGTAAATCTACTTTTAGTACTTTGAGAAATCTCCAAACTTCTTTCTGCTAGGGTTGAATTAACTTACATTCCCACCAACAGCATAGAAGTGTTCCCTTTCCTCCACAACCTTGCCAACATCTGTTGTTTTTTCATTTCTTAATAAAAGTCATTCTGACTCGTATGAGATGGTACCTCAATATGGCTTTGAATTATATTTCTCTGATAATTAGTTTTGTCAAGCATGTTTTCATATGTTTCTTGTCCACTTGTATGTCTTCCTTTGAAAAGTGTCTATTCATGTACTTTGCCCACTTTTTAATGGGGTGATTATAATTATTTCCCAGTCAATTCATTTGACTTCTTTGTAGACTCTGAATGTCAGTCCTTTGTCAGATGAACAGTTTGCAATTTTTTTTCCCCATTCTATAGGTTGTCTCTTAACTTGGTTGATGGTTTATTTTGCTGTGTAGAAACTCTTTAATTTGATTAGATCCCACTTGTCAATTTTGGTTTTGTTGTTTTTGCTTTCATGGCCATTAATTCATTGCTGAGGAAAGTGAGTTTCTGAGAGATCAAATAACTTCCCCAGATCACACAGCTAGTACAGGCAGAGTTGGCAGGAAATTATATATGGGGATGTAGGAAGCAGAGGGAAGAGAAAAATAAGACTGCTTATTTGATTCCAAGAGGAAACAGAAAAAATACAAAGCAGTTACAGTTGTATTCAAACCATAGAAACCTAAGTTTGCTTAGTATAGGGACAAATTGCCTTCCATGCCCCCAAAGCCAGGCTCTGACAGTGCCTAAATGTTCATGCATCAGGCAGGAGAGAGAGCGAAGCCAAAAATTACCTTCAAAGTATGCCTGGACATATTTTCTTATCTGTATAAGAAGACATACAGGCCTAGAAAATATGAAAAGCTTTCTATCCAGAAGGATTAAAGTATTTTGCATAATTGTTATTTTACAGGAACAAATTCTCATTAACCAGTAAAACATGACTATCAAGAAGAACTTAATCCTGAAGTCTCCAGACTTGGAACTTATGCATGGGACCTTTCCAGGGCCTCTGAGCAGGTCTGAGTAAGAGCTGGGACAAGTACTTGTAAGTCCCCTGACCTACATCCACTACCTCATCTAGATTTGATGCATAATAAGTTAATTTTATTTTTATTGGATTTTCCCACTGGTTAGTCCTGCTTTGAATCTGGAACACAGAGTTGCAATTCAGTAGAAAGGGTTCCATCTTATCCAACTGCCAAATGCAGATTAAGTCTTATTTGAACACACACACACACACACACACACACACGCGCGCACACACACACACACACACACACGCACACCCCACATAGACTCCAGAATTACCAGTCTTATATTCTCACCATTAGAGGCGCTTTCATTAGAATCTCTTAAAAGACCAGCCTGAAATGGGGGGAAGAAAGGCTTAGTTACTTTCTTGAATCTCACTTTATGACCTTAAATGTGTTTCTATTCCCTCTCTGAGTCTCAGTTCCCCATCTTTACAATTAGAGGAGGAAACACAAATTCATATTTCTTAAAGGGCATTCTGTGGAGTCCTTGTCTCAAGGACTGTTCAGAGTTTGGGGGGTAAAGGCCTTGTGGCCAAATAAGACTGGGAAGCCCTGGGTTCCTAACTGCAGTTTCTTAGGACATTTAATCTGCTACCACGTGTGACAAATTCTCAAGAAGCAACATGCTCCCCACTCTTTCATAATTACTTTGACCATGGCATTCTGCCATTGTATAATGTGTCTAGGGAACACACTTTAGAACCACTCAACCTGGCCCTCTCCTATGCCCTGTGCAGGTACGCACTCATCACTCAGTGAAGCCATGGATACTGCTGTCATCATGCATGACCAAAGGGCTATATCCTTGGAAAGGGTCAGAACTTTAGCTTCAGTTTTTCCAACAGTAGTAGGACATTTCTGGAGAACAGGACTGTTTACAAAATTCTAGGTGAAGGAGAAGCTGGAAGAGTGTAGAAGGTGACTCTGTCAGGAGAAACTGAGGGGATCACAGAGGCCAGACCTAGCAGCTTCACTCACAGGATTCTACAGATGCTGCTAGTTTAGGCTTAGATCTCAAACACAAGGGTCTATCCCCACTGTGAGCCAGACATATGTGTTTTTCTAGAAAAGTATAGCTTTGGGGCAGCCATCTGATTCTAACACTTCCGGGACCTATATCTTAATCAGATCTTGTTACATAGAAATTACACTTTCCGAGGATTTCCAGTAAGATGGCAACGGCATAGGTGGATTTGTGGGATTCTCCGAATGTGAGTTCCCAAAAAGACTCTTACTTTTATTTCCCCACCCCCCTGCCCACCGCCAACTGCACTAGTCCGAGGCCCAGGGACCTTCAGTCCCACGCAGAGCTGGATACTGCAGCCCCAGTTGCTGCTGCTCCACTATATGTGACTGCTGCCCATGCGGGAGTCCCAGGTCTTGGCTCCCTCCCTGGCTACATCATCTCACCCAGCACCCAGCACCAAGTTGCAGGCCACCCAGGGAGGCTCTGGGCACCCGCCCCTCAGAGATACTGGTCCCATTGCTGGCTGAAGTACCCTGTGAGGGACCCAGGGCCACTCTCGCTGCCCACCGCCTGCCCTCTGGAGCTTTGGAGCTCTGGAGCCCTGGGCCCACCCTGGCTGAGACACTCAGCGCAAGACCTCATGCTCGTGTAAGGGAAGAGCATATCTTAAGGAAGAGCTGTTCGGAGGCTCTCAGCTCCAGAGGAGGGAACTCCTGACCCCCTCTACCACCCCAGCCTGCTGGTGGCACCCTGGATCCAGCACCCGGCTGTGCATCTGATCCCTGGTGCCTCCCACTCCAACACAGTCCATCACAGTGGATTGCACAGGGACCCAGACGAGAGGAGAGAAAAGATCCGCAAAAGTGAAACTCCACCTTGGCCATTCTCCAGGCAGAGATTTGCATTGCCCCGCCCACCTATCAGCAGCCTCCACCTCCGTTCCTAAGGTAACGTCACTAAACAGGAGACAAAGCCCCTCCTCTGCTGAATCAGACAAAGGCAACCTCACAGACCTCCCAGGCAGCAGGCTAAAAAAACCAAACCCAAGCTGCCAGTAAATCTAGCTGCCTGCAAGGAAAACAAAGGGGAGAGGCTGGAGATCAGAGCTGAAGAGACTTTAGACAATCAGGAAAGATTCCAGAGCTAGTCTGATCTCTTAGTTTGACTTTTGATTTTATCATTTTGACTGTTTATTTTGCTCACTTTTGTTTGCTTCCTGACTTACACTATCTGTTTCATGATTTTATTGATCTGTCTCTGTGTAGCTACCAGTACTCTTCAGTGAATTTTGCTCATGTGTTTTTTTCACTTCTCTCTGGCCTTGTGTCTCTTTTTACCTGTTAGTTGGTATGTATGTCTGTTTTCCCTCTCACTCCCCTCTCTTTCTAACTTCCTATTGGCCCCCCCTTCCTCCATTATTTTCCTTTTCTGTACCTCCTTTTGATCCAGGGACCAAACCTACATACCGCTGCACAGACAGATCATAAGGCAGTGGGAAATAGGTTCCAGGGTGCTCATACACCTGGTGGTGGATGCTGGAATCAGCATATAGATTCTGAATCGCAGCTTCCCCCTAAATTAAACCTCAAAACTGCAAAAAGTACAGCCCACAGCCCACATGCCAACCTCAAAAGTGAACAAAGCCAGAGGGCCCTCATAAGGAGGAACAGGAGATTGCACAAGTGAAACAAAAGCAACACCACCTTCCCTCAAAAACAGAATTAAAGAAGGGGAGGGAAAGGGGGAGAGAGAGAAAAATCTACACAAATGAAGACAAACCAGAAGAAGAATATGGGTCTCTCCCAAACCCCTGGTACGGCAGACACTGAGAAAACTGACTTCGGAATGCAAACAATGAAGAGCCCCCAGAATGACTGGTCCCAAACTACAAACTTAGATATC
>NW_007231870.1:30245-30826 GCF_000164805.1 Carlito syrichta | reverse complement strand
CTTGAGGACCAAAATATAGAACTAACCCAAACTCTTAAAAACACAGAAAACAAGCTCAAAAAGATAGAACAAAACCTTCGAGAGATGAGTGATTACTTCAAGAGACTGAACCTAATAGTAATTGGCCTTCCTGAGGCAGAAAGAGAGACAGAGAGCACCCTGAAACAAACTTTCCATGAGATCATTCAAGAAAACTTCCCTTATCTAATCAGTGAGGCAAAAATTCAAACACAAGAGATTCAGAGAACTCCTGCAAGACAACAAATGAGAAGACCAAGTCCTAGACACATAATAATTCACCTAAACAAAGTAGGCATAAAAGAAAAAATCCTAAAGGCAGCAAGAGAAAAAGGCCAGATCACCTAACGTGGAAGACCAATTAGAATAGCAGCAGATTTATCTACAGAAACCCTGAAGGTGAGGAGATCTTGGAGCCCTATCTTCAGGTTCCTAAAAGATAAACGATTTCTTTCTTTTTTTTTTGTTTTTGAGTTGGAGTCTCACTCGGTTGCCCAGACTGGAGTGCAGTGGCCGCTCCCGGCCACCACAGCCTCGCCTGCTGGGCTCCGGCGATCCTTCCG
>NW_007231870.1:29460-30225 GCF_000164805.1 Carlito syrichta | reverse complement strand
TCAGACAAAATACCATTTAAGCTATCAAAAATTAAAAAAGATACAAAGGGCCACTATATAATGATGAAAGGTTCACTCCATCAACAATAAATATCTATCTTAAACATATATGCACCCAACATAGGTACGCCAACTTTCATAAAGCAGCTTCTAGGAAAACTAAAGAAAGATATTGACTCTAACACCATCATCATAACAGGGGACTTTAATACACCACTCACAACCCTAGACAGATCATCAGGACAAAAAATTAGCAATGAGATCTGGAACTTCAATGTGACTCTTGATCAAATGGACTTAATTGATACCTACAGAACACTCCATCCAAAGACCACAGAATACACATTCTACTCATCACTGCATGGAATGTATTCTAAGATCGACCACATAATTGGCCATAAATCAAGCATAAGCAAATTTAAAAGGACCAAAATTTTACCATGCACCTTCTCGGATCACAGTGGAATAAAAATAAACATTAACACCAACAAGGTCCCCCCCAAATCCACAAACACATGGACACTAAACAGTTTGATGCTAAACAACTCCTGAGTCAATGATGAAATCAAAACAGAGATCAAAAGATACATGGAAACAAATGAAAATGAAGAAACATCTTACCAAAATCTCTGGCACACCATCAAAGCTGTAGTAAGAGGGAAATGTATAGCCCTACAAATGCACATGAAGAAAATGGAAGGATCACAAATTAACAGCCTAAGAAGCCACCTAAAAAAGCTGCAAAAGCAAGACCACAAAAACCCT
>NW_007231870.1:28476-29440 GCF_000164805.1 Carlito syrichta | reverse complement strand
CAGTGAGGGAGAATTAAAATCTTTCCCAGATATCCAATCCCTAAGAACTTATGCTGCAACAAAACCACCTCTACATGAAACACTTAAGAAAGTACTAAACACAGAAGAAAAGGAAAAACATACAAAGTTCTCACAAGAGTACAGGAAAAAGAATAAAACACACACGAACCAATCCCCAAACCAAAAGAAAGCCAAAAAACCAAGTGGAAGAACAACAACTCTATAAGAACTCTACAATAGGGATTAACTCTCACATTTCAATAATTAGCTTGAATGTGAATGAACTAAATGCACCACTGAAAAGACATAGAATGGCAAAATGGATAAAATATCACCAGGCAACAATATACTGCCTTCAAGAGACCCATCTCACTAGAAAGGACATACACAGACTCAAAGTAAGAGGATGGGAAACAAATTTTCAGGCGAATGGAACACAAAAGAAAGGAGGAGTCATGATCCTCAGACAAAATACCATTTAAGCTATCAAAAATTAAAAAAGATACAAAGGGCCACTATATAATGATGAAAGGTTCACTCCATCAACAATAAATATCTATCTTAAACATATATGCACCCAACATAGGTACGCCAACTTTCATAAAGCAGCTTCTAGGAAAACTAAAGAAAGACATTGACTCTAACACCATCATCATAACAGGGGACTTTAATACACCACTCACAACCCTAGACAGATCATCAGGACAAAAAATTAGCAATGAGATCTGGAACTTCAATGTGACTCTTGATCAAATGGACTTAATTGATACCTACAGAACACTCCATCCAAAGACCACAGAATACACATTCTACTCATCACTGCATGGAATGTATTCTAAGATCGACCACATAATTGGCCATAAATCAAGCATAAGCAAATTTAAAAGGACCAAAATTTTACCATGCACCTTCTCGGATCACAGTGGAATAAAAATAAACATGAACACCAACAAGGTCCCCCGAA
>NW_007231870.1:0-28456 GCF_000164805.1 Carlito syrichta | reverse complement strand
GTATGGAAGCAAACTTGAAAACCTCAAGGAAATGGAGGACTTTCTGTCATCACACAACCTTCCTAGGTTGAAACGAGAAGAAATTGAGACCCTAAATAGACCAATAAGAATCAAGGAAATTGACTACATAATAAGAAAACTATCTACAAAACAAAGTGCTGGACCAGATGGCATTCCAGCAGATTTCGACAAGACATTTAAGGAGGAGCTGATTCCAATCCTACTGAAGGTATTTCAGGCAATTGAGAAAGACGGAACTCTCCCCAAATCATTTTGTGAAGCTAACATCACATTGATACCCAAGCCTGGTAAAGACCCAACAAAGAAAGAGAACTACAGGCCAATATCTTTGATGGACAGAGATGCTAAAATTCTCAACAAGATTCTAGCAAACGGGATTCAACAACACATGTCAGAAATCATCCATCATGACCGAGTAGCCTTCATCCCTGGATGCAAGGCTGGTTCAACATTTTAAAAACATAAATATAATTAAATACATCAACAGATGTCAAAACAAAAACCACATGATTATATCGTTAGATGTAGAAAAAGCTTTTGATAAAATCCAGCACCCCTTCTTGATAAAAACCCTCGAACATCTAGGCATACGGAGAACATACCTCAAAATAGTAAAAGCCATCTACGAGAAACCCACAGTCAGCATACTCCTAAATGGACAAAAATTGGAACCATTTCCCCTGAAAACTGGAACAAGACAAGGATGCCCACTCTCACCCCTTCTGTTCAATATAGTATTGGAAGTCCTGGCTAGAGCAATCAGAGAAGAGAAGGCAATCAGCGGTATCCAATAGGAAAAGAGGAAGTCAAATTATCTCTCTTTGCAGATGACATGATTGTGTACCTTGAAAACCCAAGAGAATCTGTCAAAAACCTCCTTACACTGAGAAAGGCCTTTGGCAAAGTCTCAGGATATAAAATGTGCAAAAGACAATCGGCTTTCTTTACACCAATAATAAACAAACAGAAACCCAAATAAAAAGCACAATTCCATTCACAATAGCCACAAAAAAAAAAAAAATACCTTGGCATCTTCAAAAAATAACAGTTGCTGGAGAGGGTGTGACGAAAAGGGAACATTTCTACACTGTTGGTGGGAGTGTAAACTAGTGCAACCTCTGTGGAAAGCAGTGTGGTGATTCCTAAAAGCTCTAAATATTGACCTCCCATATGACCCTGCAATCCCCCTACTAGGAATAAACCCTGAGGAACTTAATCACTCTATCAAAAAGATACCTGCACATGAATGTTTATTGCAGCATTGTTCACAATAGTAAGAACCTGGAACCAACCATGCTGTCCATCAAAAGAGGACTGGATTAAAAAATGTGGTACATATACACGATGGAATACTATGCAGCCATAAAAAAGAACAAAATCATGAATTTCACAGCAACCTGGATGGAACTAGAGTCTATAATACTCAACAAAACAAAGATCTGAGTATCACATGTTCACAGAAACAAAGATCTGAGTATCACATGTTCTCACTCCTATAGTGGACCTTGATCATCCAACGTATTACCATAAGAAAATGACTGACAGTGGTGGGAAACTATGGGGGGGAAGGGAGATTGGATTAATGGTAGTAAACATCTATCTGGGGACGGGGAGACACCTCTTATCAACAAGACACCTCTTATCAACTTCTGAACAAAGCATATTTGTATACCTAACCCTTAACTGTACCCCATAATATCATAATAAAAAATATTGATTATTAAAAAAAAGGTAATTACACTTTCCACCTCCTGGTTGAAATTCAAAAGTAATGCAATTTTGGTGCTTGATCCTTTGTATAGAAATTTTAAGGAGGCAATTTGTTCAAAGGAGGGTGGTCAATTTATGAAAACACAAAGGGATAGCTACCTTATTTATAGATTCTGGTTTAAAATAAAAAGTGTCACTAATAATACATTGTATACTATGTGTACTTTATCACAATAAAAAGCAGAAAAAGTACCACTAAAAATACTAAAATATAAATACATTCTTCAAAAATAAAAATTATTCATAAAACATATTGGGGAAATGATTCAACAGCATAAATTTAAAAATCACAAGAGATTATTTTTGTGTCACATTTTCATATACTATAATAAAACAATCATTTATCAGTATAAAATCTTAATTGATTGCAAGTTTTTCTGGTTTTTTTTTTTTTTACAAATTCATGTATTAGGTCATAAGAAATGTTACTTTCAGCAATTTCACTTTCAATTGACATCATTGAAAACAATATCAGTCACCTGGCAAATGCAAGATCACAAATAATTTTTGATAATTTTAATTTTTGAAAATAATGTTGCTGCTAATTCAGTTCTTATTGAAGCTGGTAAAAATAGGATGCAACAATATTGGACTGTATTTCTGAAAAGTTACTAGTGCATCTAAAGGTGATTGTTTTGTGGAAAAAATTCACTTAAAGAGATTTGTTTCTTCACACAAATCAGTTTTGTGTAATTCTTAATCTAATTTTAAATGTAATTCATACTATGTAGTTTTAATGTTTCCTCTGATATTCCCTGGAACTTTTGAAGATCATACAGGAAACTGAAAGTGATTTTCTGCCTTGTACATAATTCAAAATGTCTGTTTGTGTAGTCTATCACTATATTTTGACAGTGATAAATTAAGAAAAAAATTTAATTATCTTCCTTATTAGGAAATACTTTATGTGAAACATCATATGGAAATACTGTTTTTTTCTGTTGAATACTATGATTCTCAAATTTAAATCCCATTTCTAATCCTGTGAATATATTCTTTGCAATGTTGTAGCAGTCTTTAAAACTTCTAAAGCTTTAATACCTGAAATACCTAATGTACTTTATTGCAATGTCTATGATATGCTTTTATTTTATAATGATATACTGATAAAATATATTGCCCAAGTGCTAAAAGTTCCCATCCTGGCACTCAGGCTGGCGAGTTGATATTTATGCAAATATCGAGGGGAGGGGCACCAGGACAGCTGGCCACAGTGGCCTTCCATAGCTGCCTCCACACAGAGCCTCCTCCTATATAGGAGCCTGATGCTGCTACCATTGTCTCCATCAATTTGGACTCAAGTCCTGACCCTGACCTCCTGCTGAGCCCCATGATGTCTTAGACTGCTCCAGGCATGTACAATAGACAGCCAGACCAACTGTTTACCAGTTGGGCAGTTGGGTAGTTGGGCAGCTACCCATTGTTTAGCAGTTGGGTAGTTGGGCAGTTATCTACTATTTAGCAGTTGGGCAGCTGGGTAGTTGGGTAGCTGCCCACTGTCTAGCAGCTGGGCAGCTGGGTAGTCGGGCAGCTGCCCACTGTCTAGCAGCTGGGCAGCTGGGTAGTTGGGCACAACTACTCACTGGTTAGCAGTTGGCAGTTGGGAGGCTGGGCAGTTATTCATGCCCACTGTTTAGCAATTGGGTGGCTGGGTAGTTGGGCAGCTACCCATTGTTTAGCAGTTGGCAGTAGGGTAGTTGGGAGCTACTCACTGGTTAGCAGTTGGTAGTTGGGTAGTTGGACAGCCATTCATACCCACTGTTTAGCAGCTGAGCAGCTGGATAGTTGGGCAGTTACCCACTGCCTGTGGTGGCCACTGGCCTGAACCCACACATGCTTCCTGCTGCTGGGTGTATCTCCTCTGGTCCATTGTCTCACCAAACTTTTTACAAAACACAGAGTCATAGGTAAAAATATAAAGAATGTCAAGATGGCAGCAGCAGAATATTAATTCATTACTGCATTCCTTAATACTGCAAAGGTCACACATTCATGAAGCCAGTCTTGCTTCTAGGCCCATGGGTGCAACACAATGGTGGTGGGGTGGAGCAGATGTTAGTGGGGATACCTCAGAGTTCCCAGAAAAACTTGTCCAGAACATTACAGCTAAGCAGAGACAGAGCTCTGATCACTGAGCTATTCTGCATCCCTGAAGCTATAGCTTCCAAGCAGGTTTACAATGTGGACTCTGTGTTTCTCCTTCTGGGAACTGGACTGTGTGTCTCTTAATCAGCAACTCTAATTAGCAGCTGCTCCATTCATGCTCAGGAGATGCTTTGCCAGCAACTAGAGAAATTAATCCTTGGGAGGACTTCCTACATGCCAGAAACTTCACACACTTTATTTCCTTTCTCACAAGCCAAGAATATGGGTGCTATTACATATATTCTGTAAATAAGCAAACAGGGTGGAAGAAAGTCAGGCTGTGTGTTCAAGTCTTTCCAACTGCAGAGCTACTTCAGTATGTTCCATGAGTTTCCACCAAGTCAAAACCCTAAATTGGAAGTTCTTTACTCACAGTGCAGTCCTCATTTGGGCTATTTCATCATAGCGTATATGGAATTTAAATGGACTTAGTTTCTGAATTCTGAAACACATTAAGAGGAGTGAATTAGATATACAGGGTATGTTTGTGGGAAAGAAGAAGATTCTGTAAGATGCCTTTATAGGTGACAGTGAAACATAGGGCAACAAATAATTATTTCCCTTAAGTCAGACACAATGATCCCACCCTGCTTCAGACTAGCATTTAATGCTTCTATACAACCTAGCAGGATCTATTCATATATTTTAATTTTATTTCCTATCTTGAGTCCATATTAGAACACAGAAATTATTCCACCTTAAATGGCAGATACTTGTGTAAAGAGAAGTCCTTGAAGGCACTTGGGGGGTAATACAAAGAGGGTGAAAATTAGGGAGTCATTTGAAATGAAAGTTAAGGGTATATGCTTCAGAATGAATTTTACAAATGAGGTCAGAGTTTAACTAGGTCTGATTACAGCTTCCTGTACCTCTCACAGGTATCTAGGGAATTCCAGCAGTTTTTAAGCACCCAGGGCAACGTTTAAAAACACTGGGACCAGTGGGCATTGTGCTAGCCTCTCTCTTTCTTAGAAGAAAAATTGTCAGTTGGTGACTCTGCAAAATGCCTCAAAAAGGATTTTGTTTGTTTTTTTGAAATATGGTCTCTAACATCACTTGGAGGAACTTATTAAAGCGCAGGTTCCTGAGTCCCACCTATGACTAGCTAATCAGATATCTGGAGTATGAAGTTTGTGAATCTGTATTTTTAGTTTGTCTCCTCAGGGATTTCTATGTATGGTAACATTTAAGCAAGAGTGCTTTGAGCAAAAAAGCCCATGTGTTTTGGAGACTTTCCATTTTGAGCAAAATGACTTGCCACTGGAAGAGTGTTTTCAGTTGAGAAGGTCTTGACAAAGAAAGCTTTTTTGCCGTTCTTATTATAGACTCACTCTATCAAAAAAATATTGTCTCCAAAGCTGGTTCAACCAGGATAGAAGCTGGTTTTATATTCTTCTGGCAGAATTAAGACAGCAGACTGTGTATAAAGCCACTACATCACAGTGAAAACTGTTTTTATTCACACAGTTACAGAGCTTCAGCCAGGAAGGGGCCTAGCAGCCCTGGGCCCAGAGTCTTTTCTTTCATGCAAGGTTTCTCCCTCACATGCAGTGATGGGCTCTTAGGAGGTTGCCCCGTCATCTCCTTCTCGCCCCTTCTCAGTTCCAAAGTCCAAAGACTTCTCCAAAAAGATTTTCTCTTGTTCCAATGACAGCAACTTCTTTTAGCCTTGAGGGAATACTAAACAGGTCAGCATGCTGAAGCCTACATACACTGAAATCATCTAAGGGAGCTCAGATGGATACAGATGACACAATTAGACATTGGTGAGGGTGAAAAATGCAAAACAAGCATAGGGGCTTAAAAACTAAGGCAAACTCCAAAGCTCATAAGAGGAAGTTCTGTTTCCTGGATGCCTGGGCTTTGGCAACCAAAGAAAATAAATCTGGATTAGTCCCACCATTTAGTTAAGCCCAGACTGGACTGGACTAGAGTGCCCAGACTGGACTGTGCAAGACACAACCGTGAACGGACAGGCACGTGCCTTCTTCCTTACCCTCAGGAAGCTCACCTCCTAGACAGGAGCAGATGCAAGAGGAAGGCATTCATGAGTCACATGGCTTGGGGAATGTATGCGGGGCTGACGTTTTTTCTACAGGAGGCACCTCTGATCTGGAATGACAGTGAAGTGTTTGAGAGCCTTCCATGTGCCGAGTGTTTTAATATGTTAGATAATTTACAGCAGGAGATAGTGGCTTATAAATTTTAAAAAATAGAGAGAGAGAGAGAGAGAGAGAGAGAGAGAGAGAGAGAAAGCAATTTTCTCAAATCACATGGCAAATTAACAGATCCAGGGGTCTTTGCAACTTATGTACTTCCAAGCCTATCATCTGGCCTCTCAAGAATGTTGGTCCTCATTTAGATAAAACATCCCCAAACCAAAACTTTTCCTTGGATGAATAAGTTGTCTACAAGCTGGAGCATGCTTTTCCTCTACTACCCAAACATGGAAACTGGGAAGCGATAGCATTTTTAAATTCTGGAGATCCAGCTGTTTTCTTTTTACGCTTAGAAGCTGGGGAAAAGAAGAAATTGCTCATTCTCTGAATAAATCTGACAGCCTGTTTCATCTTCTGGAGATATGTGACACTCCACCTCTTTTCTCACCTGCCACATGTGTCTTGGAGCTGTTTGAGTCACATCCTCATTTTGGTGTTTAAATGCTCGATCCTGATGAGACGGAGGTGCCTGACTCTAGGAAGTGGAGTGGAACTCAGTTGGAAATTGTTGAAAATGCTTCACAATTTTAAGGAGGCATCAAACTTTCAAATTAGACTTCAAATTTAGAAGGCAGCACGTCCCTTCAACAAGTGAATCACTTCTGTAATCATAAGTCATGCTTTCCATTGGGAGACTGGCATTCCACAGTTTCCAAGTAAGGTACTTATTAAAGCAGCTGCAATGGCTATGGCAACATGAAATATGGAGACTCCTGAAGGACAGAGGCCATAGCAGTATCCAAGATCCCAAAGCTCCAGTGGAAGAGAGGAACATATTCACTCACTCATTCAGTCATTCAACACAAATAAATTGTGACGACTTCATGTGACATGTCCAGTGCAAGCATGGGGAGATGTGATAGTGCCCGCCTCCCTCCTGGATGGTACACGTGAGGCAAAGTTCTTTCCTAAAAATGGTTGCTTGAAGAGTCAGAAAAACTTAACATCAGAATAATACGGGCACACAAGGGCCTCCCTTCTGGGTTGCACACGATCCTTTTATACCTCTTCTAAGACTCCTTTAGCTACTGGGTCAAAGTTCAAGGCTTGACTCCAGTTTGGTGCATCTGTTCAAACAGCACTGTAGGGCAGTGTGGAAATATCGACAGCGTGTGGGAGGAGAGGAGCGAGCTGTGGAGCATAAGGGAGCAAAAGGGAAGGCAGGAGGAAATGTGAACGGGAATGAGTCTTTGAGTCTAAGTTGCCAAAAGACCAAGCAGTAGCATTGGGAACTCACTGTTCAACTTCAGACAGACTGTCTGTGAGAACCGACCGGAGGAATTCCAGTGTAACATACCAGAGTCCCCAGACATCTCTTAGATCTGTATTTAAGATGGGAGAGGATGGCTGTAATTATCTACCTGCTGTAAGAATTATACACAAAACTTTTGCTACTCATCATACCTGGAAGATGAAGATTCAACTCAATCCAACAAACTCCAATCTCCTGCTTTTTTCAAAGTCTACCGCCAAACATCAGTGGGAGGGGAGATTTATTAGGATTCCAATGTAAACTCAAGAATAAACTTTCTCTTCAGGCTTTTCTTTTTTTCTTCTTTTCTTTCTTTTTGAGTTGGAGTCTTTCTTTTCTTTCTCTTTCCTTCCTTCCTTCCTTCCTTTTCTTTCTTTTTGAGTTGGAGTCTTCCTGTTTCTCCCAGGCTGGAGTGCAGTGGCATGGTGCTCAGACCCACTGCAGTCTTAACCTGCTGGGCTTAGGCGTCCTTCCACCTCAGCCTTCCAAGTAACTGGAACTACAGGCACAGGCCACCATGCCTGGCTAATTTTTTGATTTATTGTAGAACCAAGTCTTGCCATGTTTCCCAGACTAGTTTCAAACCTGCAGGCTCAGGCATTCCTCTTGCCCCTGCCTCCCAAAGTGCTTGGATTACAGGTGTGAGCCATAGTGCCCGGCCTGGACTTTTATTTTCTTTCTTTCTTTTTTTTCACACTTTACTAGATAAAAACCAACCAGTAGCCACTCTCTATCAAGAGTATTTGTCTCACATTTCAGCACTATTCAAAGTTTTATTTTCTTAGAGATCCTAGAGGTGAGTTGGAGGATACCTGTGATTTTTATAATGATGTATGCTTCTGCTTACAGATGAATAGACTAGGGTTTGGCCATAGTTATCTCTCTCTCTTTTCTTTTTTTATTATAAGGATGTGGGGTGCAATTCAGGGTTAGGTATACAAACGTTGATTATGTAGGTAGCTTTGTTGATGAGGTATGTCCCTCCCTCCCCTGGCAGTTTCCCTCAACTGCCAATCCCACCCCCCACCCCTGACAACTTCCCATTACTGCCAATCCCTTTCTAATAGCATTATAATTGTTCAAGGTCCGCTGATGAGTGAGAACATGTGGTGGGTGCTCTGTTCTTTGTTTCTGTGATAGATCACTGGGTATGATCGACTCCAAATCCAGTCCAGTGGCCGCGAAGTCCATGTGTTTGTCTTTCTTTATGGCTGCATAATATTCCATTGCGGACATGCACCACATTTTTTAATCCAGTCTAGCCTTGACACGGTTCGTTCCATGTTTTTGCTATTGTGAATAGGGCTGCAACAGACATGAGTGTGCAGGTATCTTTTTGGTAGAATGATTGGAGTTCCTCCGGGTATATTCCCAATAGGGGAATTGCTGGGTCATATGGAAGGTCAGTTCCTAGTTAATTCAGAAATAGCCACACTGTCCTCCAGAGAGGTTGCACTAGTTTGCACTCCCACCAGTACTGTAGAAGCGTTTCTTTTTCTCCACATCCTCACCAGTATCTGTTGTTGTTTGTTGTATTAATGATGACAGTTCTTACTGGGGTAAGGTGGTATCTCAGTGTGGTTTTGATTTGCATTTCTCTGATGATGAGGGATGCTGAGCACAGTTTCATGTGCCTGTTGGCTGCTCGTATGTCTTCTTCTGAGAAGTGTCTGTTCATATCTTATGCCCACTTTTTAATGGAGCTGTTTGTTTTTTTCCTTTCAGCGTTCTTGAGTTCCTTATAGATCCTAGATGTTAGGCCTTTGTCAGATATGCAGTTGGAAAATATTTTTTTCCATTCTGTGGCTATCTCCCTGTACTCTTGATGGTTTCTTTTGCTTTGTGGAAGCTTGTTGATTTGATGAGGTCCCACTTGTCTATCTTATTTATTAAGGTATTGGCCTTTAGGGTTCTGAATAGGAATTGGTTCCAAGTTTCAATTTCCATAAGGGTGTCTCCTGCATTTTCTAAGATTCTTATAGTTTGAGGTTTTACGTTCAGGTCTTTGATCCATTTAGAGTTAATTTTTGTGTATGTTGGTAGATAGGAGTCCTGTTTCAATCTTCTGCATGTGGTCAGTTTTCCCAGCACCATTTACTGAATAGATTCTCCTCTCCCCAGTGGTTGTTGTTGGAAGCTTTGTCAAAGATGAGTTGGTTGAGGAATTGAGGCTTTGCTTCCAGAATCTGTATCCTGCTCCATTGGTCTATGTGACTGTTCTTGTACCAATATCAGGCTGTTTTGATTGCTGTAGCCATATAGTAAAGTTTGAAGTCTGGAAGTGTGATCTTCCTGCTTTGTTTCTTTTGCTAAGGATTGTTTTGGCAATTTGCTATTTGTGGTCTTTTATGTTTCCATATGAATTTCTGTATTGTCATTTCCAGGTCTGAGAAGAATGATGTTGGTAATGTATGGGCATTGCATTGAATCTATAGATTGCCTTTGGTAGGATGGACATTTTAACAATGTTGATTCTTTGTATCCACGAGCAAGGAATATTTTTCCAATTGTTTGTGACTCCTTGGATTTCTTTGAGCAGCGTTTTGTAGTTCTCATTGTAAAGGTCTTTCACTTCTCTGGTTAGGAAGATGCTGAGGTATTTCATTTTTTTGTGGCTATAGTGAACAGAATTGTGCATTTTATTTGGGTCTCTGCCTGCCTGTTGTTGGTGTATAGGAATGCAACTGTCTTTTGCACATTTATTTTGTACCCTGCGACTTTGCCAAAGTCCTTTATCAGTGCAAGCAGGTTTTGATGAATTCTTTTGGATTTTCAAGGTATAGGATTATATCATCAGTAAAGAGGGATAATTTGACTTCCTCTTTTTCTTTTTGGAGACCCTTTATTTCCTTCTCTTGTCTAATTGCCTGAGCTAGGACTTCCAACACATTGTTGAACAAGAGGGGTGAGAGTGGGTATCCTTGTTTTGTTCCAGTTTTCAGGGAAAATGTTTCTAGTCTCTGTCCATTTAACAATATGTTAGTTGGAGGAATAGTGTAGATGGCACTTACTATTTTGAGATCTGTTCCTTCTATACCCAGGTGTTTGGGGGTTTTTATCAAGAGGGGATACTGGATTTAACCAAAAGCTTTTTTTGCATCTAATGATATAATCATGTGGTTCTTGTTTTTACATCTGTTGCTGTTTTTAATTACATTTATGATCTTGCAAATATTGAACCAGCCTTGCATCCTGAGGATGAAGTCTACTTGGTCATGGTGGATGATTTTTGAGATGTATTTTTGGATCCAATTTGCTAGAATCTTGTTGAAGATTTTTGCAACTATGTTCATAAGGGATATTGGTCTGTAGTTCTTTTTTTGGTAACTGTTTACCTGGTTTGGGTATCAGTATGATGTTAGCATTGTAAAATGAATTGGGGAGAATTCCATCTTTCTCAATTGCCTGGAATATTTTCAATAGGATTGGTATCAGTTCCCCTTTTTACATTTTGTAGAATACTGCTGAAAAGTATTTTGGTCCAGGGTTTTTTTTGGTACATAGTTTTCTTATGACAGAGTCAATTTCCTGGGTTGTTATTAGTCTATTTAGTGTCTCAATGTCTTCTTGTTTCAACCTGGGAAGGTTGTGTGATGTCAGAAAGTCCTCCATTTCATTTAGGTTATCAAGTTTGCTTCTGTACGGGTGTACATAGTAATCTCTGATAATCTTTTGTATTTCTTTGGGGTCAGTTGTGATTTTATTTTTTCTGATTGTGTGTATTTGGGCTTTTACTCTCTTTTTCTTGGTCATTCTGGCTAGGAGTCCATCAATCTTATTAATTCTTTCAAAGAACCAGATTTTTGTTGTGTTGATGTTTTCTGTGATATTTTTGTCTTCTATGTACTGTATTTGGGTTCTTATTTTGGTGATTTGGTTTCTCCTGCTAAAGGTGGGGTTTTGGTGGTCTTCTCTTTCCAGTTCCCTTAGGTGATTTGTTAGGTTCTCTGCTTGTGATCTTTCCATTTTCTTGATGTGTGCTCATAGAGATATAAATTCCCCACTTAGAACTATTTCCATGGCATCCCAGAGGTTTTAGTAAGATGTTCCTTCCTTTTCATTTGTTTCCAGGAATCTTTTAATTTCTGCTTTGATTTCAGTGTCGACCTGGTAGTTGTTCAGCATCACGCCATTTAGTGTCCATGTCCTTGTGGGCTTTGGGGAAATGTTGTTGGTATTTTATTTATTTTTATTCCACTGTTGTCTGAGGATGTGCATGGCAAGATTTCAGCCTTATGTAATTTGTTTATGCTTGATTTATGGCCAAGGATGTGATTGACCTTGGAATACGTTCTATGTGGTGATGAGTAGAATGCATATCATCTGCTGTGGTTGTTGGGTGGAATATCTGTAGTATCTATTAAGTGCATTTGGTCAAGTGTCAAGTTTAGGTTCTGGATCTCCTTGTTGATTTTTTTGCCTCAAGGATCTATCTAGGGCTGTCAACGGGGTATTCAATTCCCCTGCTATAATAGTGTTATAGTAAATATCTTTTTTTAGATATTTCTTGCTGATGGATTGAAACTTTTATCATTATCTAGTGTCTTTTTGTTTCTCTTTAAATTTTTGATAGCGTAAAGGTTGTTTTGTCTGATGAGAAGATTGCAATTCTTGCCTTCTTTTGTGATCCATTTGCCTGGAAACTTGTTTTCCATCCTTTAACTTTGAGTCTGTGTGCATTCCTTGTGGTAAGATGAATTTCCTGAATGCAACAAAGAATTGGGTCCTGCCATTCTTTGTCTTTTCAGTGGTGCATTTATCTCATTCACATTCAAGCTGATTATTGAACTGTGATTGTTTCTCCCTGTCATCAGGTTCTTATAAAGGTTTTTCTTTGTTTGTCTGTTTCCTTTGCCTTTGGGGTTAATGCATGTGTGTGTGTTCAAGTTTCTTGTTGTACTGTACTCTCTGTTGAGTCTGTGCTCTTCTGTTCTCTTGGGAAGTGTGTGGTCATTCTTTTTTTTTCCTTCTTCTTTGCTGAATACCTTTTTAAGTGTCTTCTGTAAAGTTGGTCTGGAAGCTGCATACTCTCTTTGGTATTGGATGTCTGGGAAGGATTTTAATTCTTCATCACTGATGAAGCTGAGCTTGACTGGATAAGAAATTTGTGGTTGAAATTGTTTTTCTTTGAGGACTTTGAATATAGGACTCCAGTCCCCTGTTGCTTGTAGTGTTTCTGACAGTAGGTCTGCTGCTATTCTGATTGGTTTTCCCCAGTAGGTAGTCTGACCTTTCTCTCTTGCTGACTTTAGAATTTTTTTCTTCTGTGCCTACTTTGTGTAGGTGAATTACTATGTGTCTTGGAATTGGTCTTCTCATTTGCTGTCTTGTGGGGTTCTCTGTACCTCTTGTGCTTGGCTGGTCACATCTCTGGTGAGATGGGGAAAGTTTTCTTGGATTACCTCCTGGAATACTTGCTCCAAGTTGTTCTTCATTTCCCTTTATTCTTCTGGGATACCAATCAGGCATAGGTTCAGCCTCTTGATATATCACACATCTCTTGTAGGCTTTGTTTTTTCTTTCTGAGTCTTCTTTCTATGTTTTTTACAGATCAGGTTAATTCCGTGTTCTGGTCTTCAAGTTTTGAGATTCTTTCTTCACCGAGATTAATTCTGCTTTCCATGCTTGTCATCTTATTATTTATTTCCTGAATGAAATTTTTTATTGCCAAAAATCTCTGTTACAAGTTCTTTCAGTGTTGCATCTTGTCTTTCTTGAGTCTTATTCACTCTTTCCATCCATTCTCTAATCCCTGTTGTATTCTAGGGACAGTTGCTGGTGACTTCCATTGTTTGGGCACCAAGGTCTGATTTTTTTAGGAGTTTTTTTCTGTGCAACACTTGAAATTTCCTGAGGTCTTCCTTTGATTTTTCCTCATTTTTGACATATCTCTTTTTTTTCCAATTTAGTTCTGTTATTTAGTGTCAGTGGGAGAGGCTTTCCTTTCTGATGTTTGCTCAGTCTGTATTCTTCTGTGCTTCAGGCTCTGGATTTGTTCTATTTTGTAATAGGATGGTGATGGAAAGCTCTGCTGTCTCTTGTAGTTTTTAAAATTCGAATAAAGAGGGGAATGGGGTGCTAGGAATCAGAGACTACTTGCAAATTAAAATGTTCATTTATTTTGGTATGTTTTTCCTGAGACCCACTCCCTACCACCACTCTATATGATGATGCAAAGCAGAAACCAGTGCAAAAGCAATTGAAGACATACATGCACACCCCAAAACAAACTGGAATAACAGCAAAGTGAAACAAAACAAACAACAACAACAACAAAAACCTCAAGAAAACTAAACACAGACACACACATGCCTAGCACAAAGTATATAGAGAAGAGAAACAGAGAGACTGAAGGAAAAAAATTTTTTTTAAAAAAGGGATTCAGGTTGAACCCTCACACATATATTGACACACACCTTAAACTGTAAAAAATGAATATGTAAAAAACCCAGAAGGACAAAAGAACAAAAACCACCACCACCAACAAAATCGAAAGACGAACACTCAATCATTCACATACACACATAAACAGAAAACAACAGCTAGAAGAAGAAAGAAACAGAAAAAGGAAAGAAAAAAAATTGGGGGTGAGATGCAGATCAAATTCTCACATACACATTCATGCGCAAAGGAAAAATATTTTAAAAATAGATGAGCTAACATACAGTCAAAATTTTTTTTTAAAAATTAAAAAATAATTGAAAATTTAAAAACAAACAAAAACCGCTCCCTTGTGGCAGGATCTGTAGTTGTTCCTCTAATGAGGTCTCTCTTGCAGAGCCACCTCTTTCACTCTCTCCTCAGGTAATGAAGCAGGGAAGGAGGAGGGGCCGCAATCCTCCCCTCCCACTCTCGTATGGTCAGTGAGATCTCCTCCTGTGGCGAGGTATGGGATTGTCTCTTCCCCAGGTATGTACTCTCACCAGGGGTGCCCCAGCCAGGCCTGTCCTGGAATGGGGTTCTCCTATTGCGACTGACGTCCTGGCTCTGCCTGGGTTTGTTCCTCTCAGTTATGGCCCAGCTGTGTGGGTCTGACATTCAGAGGATTGCTGGGGAGGAGGGGGTTCGGGTCTGCCCCAGACTCACCACTGATCTCTTTGGAGTTTTTCCTTGTCCTTTTCTGGCCACACCCTTTGTCCCATGACTGAACCAGGGTAGGGGGTGGGGCACCTGGAACTCAGCACTTGTCAGGTCCCTCTGAAGTTTGTGCTCTCGGGATATTCCCTCTGGGCCATGATCAAACCCTGAGTAGCTGATCTGCCAGTCACAGGGATCAGGTCTGTTGTTCCGTAGTGAGCAAGTCAGAGCACTTTCCTACCCCGCCTTCGGGATGGTGGTGGGTTGCCTCTCCTGTCGGCTTCTGTGGGGACTTGCCTCTGTACTCCCTCTGCAGTCCCTGCCAGAGCCCTGCCGGGTGCTGAAGTGGCAAGGCAAAGCCAGGAGCTGGCAGTCTCTCTCCTCTTTCAATGGTGAGCGAGTGTCTGGGGCAACAGTTCCTCCCTGTTGCTTTTTTTAAAAAAAACTGTGCATTAAAAAAACAAAAAACAAAAACCAAAAAACAATGGCACTCTGCTTCTGTGACCTGGGAAGAGCCAGGGATGAAGTAGCGAAGCTTCAGCACCAGCTGTTACATCAGGGGCATGGCCTCTCTCTCACAAGCCCCACTTAGGCAGCCTTTCTCAGCATTTCCTTCCCAGGGAGGGTCTGTTGATTAAAAAAGAAAAAAAGAAAAAAGAAAAAAAAAGAAGATGGTGCTCTGCTTCTGTGTCCCAGGAATCACTAGGGTCCAAGCCCAGCTGCTGTGGCGCCAGCAGCTACACTAGGAGACACCTGGTCACTAGCTCCCTTGCCCTCACTCAGTCAGGCACTCACATGCCCACTCACTCAGCAGCATGTGCACAAAATTTTCCATACACTCACTCACGCACAAGGGACTCGCATAGTCTGAATGGCTCACCTGCCATCTTGCCGACTCCTCCTGAACTTTTATTTTCAAAGTACAGTTAATTCTGCTTTATATCTGGCTTTCTGAAGGATATTCAAATGTGTATTGGCTGCGCTCTTCTCTTTGCTGTGATATTCAAACATACTAAAAAATTAAAACAATAATGCCATTCATTAATGACCACTTCATAATTTATAATCAAGGTGCAACCTGTGTAAATAGGTCAAGTTAGGCTTGTTTGAAGCGTAAACAAAACATAATCCATGAGTTTATTTGTTAATTTTAGTTATGGCCTTAGAAGGCCTTGCTCAATTCAAAATAGAAGACAAAATATTTTCACTCATTTGATTAGTTTTAGCACACTACTGAATAATTCAGACATCTTTTTAAAGATAGTTCTTTAACTTGTGTTTGCTCCATGTAAATATTTTTCCACGTCACTGATCCTTTACTAATTATCCAGAGTTGTATATGAACCATGACATATCAATATCTGGTCTTCCTGCTCCTCTCAAATAGATAGAAGCCCAATGAAGAATGAGACTGTTTCTACTGTGGTCACAGTTTTATCCCAAGTATGAGTACAGTTGTTTAAGAAATGTTTGTAGAATGAATGCTACCAATCCCAGGGGTATTGGTTGTTCCAGCAAGAGCCCTTGTAAGACACGGAAAGCTCTGCTTTATAATTATAAGTAGAAGTACCAAGTAAGCAACAGAAAAAGAATGAGGGCCCCTCTTGTGCTCAGAGCTCACAGCAGTGCCCCCTACAACACACACAGACATACGCGTGCACATGTGCACATGTACACGCACGTACCTTCTGCCTCCAAGAACAAGAAAGGGTTTTATTAACAATAAGATCAGAAGACACATAGTCTCATGACCAGATTTACACCGTCCTTTTGTCAAGTTCATCATTAAAATTGTTTTCGTTAAACTCAAATGTCTGATCTGTAAGTGCCGTGAGATAAAAGTGTAAGAAAGATTTTTAAGTATCTGTTGACTGCTCATATGTCCTCTTGTGTGACACGTCTACTCATATCTTTTGCCCATTTTTAAGTAGGGTTTTTTTCCTTTCAACACATTTGAGTTCCTTGTAGATCCTTGTTGTTAGACTTTTGTCAGATATACAGCTGGAAAATATTTTTTCCCATTCTGTGGGAGGGACATTGCCAGGGGAGGAGGTGGCACATAACATCAGTAAGGGTAACTTATCCCAAACCAGGTGACATGAACACCAATAGGAAACCCAAACTTCACCTGCACAATGACCACTTTTGTACCTAATCCTGAATTGTACTCCACATCTTTTTTTGAAGTGCTACAATAAAGATCTTTGAATATATAACATTAAAAAAAGAATTTTAATGAAAACTATTCTGGAATAACAGAGACCTACAAGTCAAGAAACATATGTTTCATCCTCATATACCTTGTTTTGTCATTTATTATGCGATGCTAACTTGCAATTTACTCTCTTGAGGCTTCATTTTGCTGATCTTTCAAATGGAGTCAATAGTGAACGAATTAAGATTGTATTATCAGGGAAATTTCTTAATACAAAATAGAATAATACAAAGGAGAATAATAAAGTATTAACTTTATCTATTAACCTAGCAGAATTTTTGTTAAAACATAAAACCGAGTGTTGATCTGGATACAAGAAAATGAATATATATACTGTGATGGTGGTGATACAAATTAGTAAACCTTTTTGAAGGTAAGTTTACAGTATGTATAAAAAATATAAACATGTTTAAACCCTTGACCTCGCAATTGTTCTTCTAAGTTTTGATCCTAAAGGCCTAATCAGAGATATGACAAATCTGTGATGAACAACCTTGTTTTTAAACTATTTGCAATTACATAAAATCGAAATAATTCATGTCTAACAATAGGGAAATACTTGAACAAGCCAAGGCATATTCATGTAATCATATGGAATGAAACTCTTAAATAATGGCTTAACATGTATTATTAACAGGATGTGTATAATTTATAACTATGCCTATATCAATACTAATAAGATATAGCTATCTTACAGAAGATATCTAGGCCAGGCATGGTGGCTCAGGCTTGTAATTCTAGCACCTTGGGAGGCCAAGGCAAGAGGATTGCTTGAGCCCAGAGGTTCAAGACCAGTCTAGCAACTTGATGAGACCTTGTCTGTACAATATATCAAAAAATTATTCAGGTGGGGTAGCATGTGCCTGTAGTTCCAGCTACTTGGAAGGCTGAGGCAGAAGGATTACCTGAGCCCAGCAGGTTTACGTTGTGGTGGCCGTGAATGTGTGAGCGTGCCACTGCACTCCAGCCTGGGTGACAGAGTAAGGCTCTGACTCAAAAAAAAAAAAAAAGAAAGAAAAGAAATATATATCTATATATTTTGTTTATGTATATATACAAACAGAGATAGAGGGAGAAACAGAGACAGAAATAGAGAGAGAAGAAAAAGCATGGTTGTACAACATAGAATAATCCTATTTTTGTATGTGTGTACATAAACTTACATGAATGAGAAACGTTTAAAAGACTATTAAACAATATTTTAACAGTGGCTATATTTTAGGCAATGAAATCTCACATTATTAGGGATTCCTTCTTCGGGTTTTCCTATTTATGCTTGTTAACATTTTTACCTCTTGTAACCACAAAAATTTATTTATATTATCTGTGTAAGTGCTTGGACAATTTAAAAGTGTTGAACTACTGTTACATACTCCTGTCCTGTACCTTCTAATGATTCCTTCCACTCTCTAAGGATGAGGGGGCTCCGCTTCTGAGTTCTCAACAGTACAGAGACTTAACTCAAGAATCAAAGCACCACTTTTATTCCTCTCATGGTCCATTGTCTTAGAACTGTCCCAGAGACTCCCTAAACTTGAAGTTCAAGGCAGACAACCTGCCTCATGACAACTAAGCTAGGCAACATATTAATTACTTTGGTCACTTACTGTGCATTTCAATAATAGATCACAAGCTAAGGCTATGGAGAGAGGAAAGTCCTCATCAACACACTACCATTTCTCTAGCTATGGATTTTGTAATTACTTTATTTGCCTTGTGTTACAGTGGGCAAAGATTGTATTTGTGATTGATGGCAGCAGATGGGCAATTTATTTTGCTGTTTACTTTTTATGGTGATGAAGGTGAGAGTAAGTAGAGCCAGAGCATTTGGCTAAGCACTTGCTAATATTCCCTATTGACTAGAACACACAGGGAGTTTATCTGAGTTCCTTGGACACAGCCTTTGCGCAGAAAAGGGATTCAGGTTGCTCAGAAACTGTGGACCCAGCTACTGAGGAAACGGTACCAGGCATTTAGGCATCAATTACCTTATGCAAGTTCCATCGTCAGCTAGGAAGGAGATGAGTTTATTCTCATTTGCTAGACATAAAGGACAGGAAAATTTTCTCCAAGGTCACATAGCTTGTAGGTTTTAGAGCTAGGGTCTGAGAGCTGGTCTTGAGCTGCTGTGGCACATCCTACCTTAGTGTCTTAGATCTGGTTATTCCAGAAACAGACCCTAAACAAAGAACTAGAAAAATTCTCAAACATGCACATCCCCCATCACACACACCCCAGTAAAAGTTTAAGGGTGTGCAAGAAGCAGGGCAGAAAACGAGGGAGGACTCAAGATGGCCACTGTGGAGCAGCAGACTGGCACCTCTTTTTCTGGGCAAGGTAGACAGTAGGGATACAGATACAATAGACATAGACACCTCAAATACTTTTGAATGAATGAAGCACCCGACACCCAGCAAAGGTCTATATGAACACATAGAGAACAGAAAGGAAAGGCAGATGTAAAAATCCAGGCACCCAATTCCCAGCCATTAACCAGACTTACACAGAAACTGAAGCTCTATCTGGTGAAGGGGATTGGGTGAGTAATTTCAAGAAATTTTTTGTCAGTTCACCACCTTCCAGCCATGCATGAGTAGTCAGTCCCATGCAGAAGAGGTCCTGGTCAGAGCACAGTGGCAGACAACCTGAGCCCAAATGAAGAACAAAAGCCATGCCTGGTCAGCCACTGTGAGTGTCTTCCACCAGTGGAGCCCAGTGGCCAGCTCCCAGAGAGAGAAAGTCCACTGGTGTGAACCTAGCTGGTGCCTGCTGCCAACAGCTAGTAGCCATATTCCCAGCCAGATCAGAAAGAATCACCTTAAAGCCCTGCCTACTGGCCCCCTCCTCTCTGCCCCTGGTGGCAGGGACTTACTCTTTTTCAAGAGCACAGTGCAGACCTGAACAGGGAGGGAGCAACATGAAAGGCACTCAAAGGCTTTCTCTCTGGTAAAGTTTCTGGCCTGCAAACCATAGAAAGCACACAGAGCGCTCATCCATCCACTCACTCTCCACAGAATGCTAGCAGCAGGGGCTGAAAACTACCCTAACTATATTAACAGCAGGAGAGAAACTGCCACAGGGTGGAGCAAAGAGCAGAAATGAATGCCTCTCTCTTTTTCACTGAGTGACCTATATTGAACAACAGAAAGGGCCCTAGAACAAGGGTTATTGACTTCAGGGCAACAAAACGACAGAATAATTACAGAGAGAGAAGAAAACATTGTCACAAATGAGGAAAAAAAATCAACGAATAAATATAGATAACCCACAGATCTCTAAAGAGACAGTGCCCACAAAAACAGCAATTAGAATACAAACAATGGAAACCTGCCAAAATGACTTGAAGACCTGACAGTCACAGAAATCAAGACTGGATGGTTAAAATGAACAGAGAGAACCAAGAGAAACTAGAAGCAAAACTCACTGAGGTCAATGAGAAAGTAAGAGCAGAGTTGGCCAATTTCAGAAAAGCCTGTTCTGAAATAGTGAAAATGAAGAACTTCATCCTGCAAATAAAAAGCACAGTAACAAGTATAAGGAGCAGAATCAATGAAGCAGAGGAAAGAATGTCAGAGCCTGAAAAACAAAACATGAAATTAACCCAGTCTGTCAAAAATATAGGAAAAAACTCAAAAAGAAGAAGAAATATCTTCAAAAGATGTGATATTATATCAAGAAGCCAAATCTTCACCTGATTGGTATCTCTGAAGTAGAAAGGGAAACTGAGAATACCATGGAACAAACATTGCATGTGGTCATCCAAGAAAACGTCCCACATCTCACTAGAGAGATGGAGATTCAAGTGCAAGAGATCCAGGGAAACCCAGCAAGGTATCACATGAGAAGACTATCCCCAAGCCACATAATAACCCGCCTACTCAAAATAAGCATGAAAGCAATAATTCTAAAGGCAGCAAGAGTATAAGTCAGACAACCTAATGGGAAAAACCCATCAGAATCACTGCAGACTTATATGCAGAAACAATACAAGCCAGAAGGGACTGGAGTCCAAGTTTTCATGTTCTTAAAGATAAGCAATTTCAACCAAGAATTTTCTACCCTGCCAAACTAAGTTTTATCAATGATGAGAAATTAAAATCCTTCCCAGACATTTAATACCTAGGAGGATATACTGCTTCCAGATCAGCTCTTCAGAAGATGCTTAAGATGTTGAATGTAAAAAAGAATGACCACACCCATCACAAAAGTATAGGCAAGCACAGAGTTAACAGCATACAGAGCACTCACAAAAATAAAAAGACACACATATACAAATACAAAAGTAAAAAGAAAACAAGGAACCTCCTAAGATCGCTGTGATAGGAATAAACTCTCACATTTCAATAATCAATTTGAACACAAATGAACTAAATGCATCACTGAATAGTTATAGAATGGCAAACTGGAAAAGAAGCGTGATCCAACAGTGTACTGCTACCACAAAAACTTACTCTCACTGCAAATGACACCCACAGGCTCAAAGCTAGGGATGAGAAAATGGTCCAGACTGACTGAAAAAGAGAGCGAGAAAGCCCAAATAAACATGTTTAGAAATGCAAAAGGCAATGTCGTAATTGACCCTGAAGAAATTAAAAAGATTACTAGAGATTACTATAAAAGCCTGTATGCAAATAAACTAGAAAACCTAAAGAAAACAGAACTTTCTGAAAATATACAACCTCCCAAATTTGAAACAAGATGAAACCAAAACTTTAAACAGGTCAAAAACAATTCAGAAAATATGACTCAGGCATAAGAAATCTTTCCACCTAAAAATGCCCTAGGCCAGATGGTTTCCCAATTGAATTCTACAAGACATGCAAGGAGTAACTAATATCAACCTTATTGAAATTAACCCAGGAAATCCAAGAAGATACAAACAAATGGAAAAATGTTCCATGAAAAAAGAAAAGAAAAGAAAGTATCCAGGGTTGAGAACAATGGAATTCTCCCCAACTCAATTTTATGAGTTTCATGACTATATCCAAACCTGGGAAATAACCAACAAGGAAAGATAATTACAGGTTGGTCTCCTTGATGAGCACAGTTGCAAAAATTCTCAACAAGATTTTAGCAAATCAGATCCAACAATACATCTCAAACATCATCCACCATGACCAGGTGGTCTTCATTCCTGGAATGCAGGACTGGTTCGACATTCATGAGACAACATAATTTAACACATTAACAGATGTAAAGCCAAGAACCACATGATTATATCATTAGATGCAGAAAAAGAGTTTGATAAAATTCAGCATCTCTTCTTGATAAAGACCCTTGAACACATAAGCATAGAAGAAACATTTCTCAAAACATTAAGACCATCTACAAATAACCCACAGCCAACATTTTGCTCAATGGGCAGTGACTGGAACATTCTCCCTAATAATGGGAATAAGACAAGGATGCCCACTTTCACTCCCCCCTCCCATTCAATGTAGTGTTGGAAATCCTAGCCAGAGCAATCATGTAAGAGAAGAATATTAGGGGTATCCAACTAGGAAAAGAGAAATTTAAACTATCTCTCTTTGTGGATGATATAATTCTGTACTTTGAAAACTAGAGAGTCTGTCAAAAGCCTCCTCACACTGATAAAAGTCTGGCAAAGTCTCAGTTTACAAAATTAATGTGCAAAAACAGTTGCATTTCTGTGGGGGCCCACCCCACAAGGGTCGTGGGAAGTATCCTGAAGGAGAGACAGATAGGTGACGGACGAAGATCATATACTGGACACCTGCTTCTTGAACAGATGACAATTTAATGATAGTTAATACAGAGCTTTTATACCATTTTTGAAGGGGCAAGACAAAGAAAACTCTTTCACATTCGTATCTTTTAAAAGTTACCAGCTAGTGGTCTTAGTAGCGAACAAACCAAGATTCCCATAGGCTTCCAGACAACGTCTTATTCATAAAGCCAACAATGACACTCTCAGTCCAATGTCCCAAATTACAAATGTTTCAAGAAAGTTTCTTTAAGTGTATATTTCTTTATGTGTCAGGAATATTCTCATCTTAGGCTCTTATGTTCTTCAGAGTCCTGTGATCGCCTCCCTTGTCCAGATGTCCTCATTACTTTTCTCTTATCTTGCAGTTTCTAAAGAGAACTCAAAAGAAACTTTTAGTAATGTTTCCCAGGCCCCTCAAGGTTTCTTTCTGTTTTAGCTGATCTGTCATAAAAGTGTCTGATTATTATTATGAGTTTAGTGAAAACCTCTATAAATGTTAACTTAGAATTTTAACTATAGTATTAAGTAAAAACCTTAACATAATCTTTGTCCTAAGTCAGTGAAAACAGTGTTATAAATCACCTACAAACTCCTAGATAAGTGTTAGAACTTATAATGAATTTATAATGAACTTACTATAAACTTGTGTTTCTAAAAAATCTTATGTCTAAACACTAAACTAAACTGCATAATCCTAAATCAAATAAGGAGTGAAAATACTTATATCATTTATTACTTAAGCAATATCTAGTAACTTATAACCAAGTGAAAGAAAGCATTCCTGATGTGCTTCAGAGTTTAACCCTTGCATATGTTAGAAAAGGCCAAGTGGCATAGTGGGAAAATGGAAAAATAAACCATGACATTTCCAGGTTAGCTGTGAGTACTTCACATAAATGTGCCATTTTCTTCTTCCACAACTGCACAGAATTTTTCGGCAGTATCAAACAGCAAAGGTGAAAGACAGAAGGGCCTCAGCTTCCTGGGCTCACCCTGTGGCCCGGGGTCTTCGGCCCATCTGGACCCTGTCAATCAGGTGGGCCTCCAAGGCTGGCTCCCAACACATTTCTATATGCTAGCAACAAGCAGATATAGAACCAAATAAAAAGTATGTTCCCATTCAAAGTAGCCCCAAAACTGGCTAACCAGATGCAAAAAAATTAATCTGGACCTCTACCTATTTCCATATACAAAAATCAACTCAAAAGAGATCAAAGAACTAAATGTAAAACTTCAAACTATAAGAATCCTAGAAAAAGAAGAAAACATAGGAAACACCCTTAGGTACATCAGAGTAGGCAATGAATTGTTGACCAAGTCCCCCAAAGTAAATGCCATAAAAGCTAAGATAGACAAGTAGAGCCACATCAAATTGAAAATTCTTTTGTACAGCAAAAGAAACCATAAAGAGAAAAGAGAGAAGAAACAGAGTGGGGAAAATATTTGCAACTTATGTATCTGGCAAAGACCTAACATGCAGGATCTATAATGAACTCAAATTAAATGAAAGAAAAACAAGCAAACAAACAACCCTATTAAAAAGTGGGCAAAGCCTAAACTTCACTTGTATGCAAACCTCTTATGTACCCAACCATGGTCTGTACCTCACATCTTTAAAATTAAAAAAAAGTGGCCAAAGTCCATGAACAGACACTTCTCAAAAGATAACATACAAACAGCCAACAGACTGATGAAAAACTGCCCAGCCCCACTAATCATCAGAAGTATGCAAATCAATACTACAATGAGTTACCACCTATCTCCATTAAGGATAGCTATCACTAATAAATCTGAAAACAACAGATGCTGGCCTGGGTGAGGGAAAAAGGGAATGCTTCCACACTTTTGGTGAAAGTGCAAGGTAGTTCAACCTCTATGAAAAGTAGTGTGGCGATTCCTAAAAGAACGAAAAATTGTCCTTCCATATGATTCAGCAATCCCTCTCTTGGGAGTATACTTGGAGGAACATAAGTTATTTTACAAAAAGACACCTATGCATGTATGTTTATTACCACGCTATTCACAATAGCAAAAACATGGAACCCTACTACCCATGATAGTAGATAGGATAAATAAAATGTGGTATGTATACACCATATACATGATGGAGTACTATGTAGCCATAAAGAAAAACAAAAATGAAATTCTCAGAAGCTTGGATGGAGTTGGGGACCCTAATACTAAGTGAACTATTACAGCAACAAAGAACTGAATACCACATGTTCTCACTCATAAGTGAGCCCTGAACATTAGTTACATTAGCACAAGGAAAAGATTAGCAGTCACTGAGCACTATGGGGAGGGAGAGAGGGAATGGGGTGAGGGGCACATGACAACACAAAATGTACCTGGTCCACTAGCAGGAGGAGTGAGAGCTCATCAGAAGCCCAAATTTCACCTGCATGCAGACTATTTGTGTAGTTAATCCTAACTTGTACCCCACATCTCCATAACAAAATAACATTTTTAAAAAGAAAATAAAAAAAGTAGGACAGAAAATGGAAAGAAAGAAGTCAAGCAAGAGTGTAATTTCAGGTGAAATCCCAGATGTAGGCTGATTCCACAGAATACTGTGAAGCATCAATTACACCTCAGAGTTTGTCCTGCTTTAAGCAAAGGAGATGAGTTTTGTAGTCTCATACTAGAAAATTATCGTCTGTGAGACATGTTGAATATCCCATGGGCAGGCAACTCCAACACCCAAGGACCCTGAAGAAGGGCCAGCAAATCACAGAGTTTGGTTGGAAGGAGCAGCTTATAGACCTATTGTCAGGGATCTGAAGGGATCTGGGTAGGATAGGGTTCAAGATCTGGGTAGAACGGGAGACTGGAACTTTGAACTAGCTTCAGCTGAAAAAGGACCTCACAATCAGTTCCCTCACACCACCATCTGGCAAGGGAACAGCTGGAAAAAGTTTGAGTAAGGGCAAATAAGCTCTGCTCTTCTGAACCTCACCTGTCAGAGAAGTGCCCCAAATATTCCCAGTGCTCCCATGGATGTCACTTCTTCATTTACAAATACATCCTTAAACATATTGCTTTTATTAACTCTAAGGAGCTGTAAGACTAAAAGCTTACTAATTGGTCATAATTAGTAAGACTTGCTTTATTCAGCTAGAATTGTCTCTGTCTCATTGAGGCAAAGTTGATGCTCCTTGATAGTCTAGTGGTTAGGATTCTATGCTCTCTCTCAACGGGGCAAAAAAGTTATTTTTTAAATATATATTCAATTTTGTAATAATATTCTATTTTCAGCAGAAGAATCTAAAAGATATTCCAAAACTAAGAAATTAACAGTGGCACTTCACTCTTTACTAAACTGCAGATTTTATTTGGATTTTACCTGTTTTCCCACTAATCACTAGTTTCTGTACCAAAATTCAATCAAGGATAACACACTGCCTTCGCTGCCTTGCTCCTTTGATTCCTTCTACTCTGAATATGCATTCCTTTCATTTCCACATGCTGTACCTTTCAAGAAAGAATGAGTTCTGCAGTGACCTATCACAGAAACAAATAACTGAATATCACATGTTCTTGCTTACAAGCTGACCCTGAACTTTTATCATAATACTATAAGAAATGAATTAGCAGTAGTGGGAAACTTCTGGGGTTGCGGGGAGACTTAACATTAATAAGGAATCCTGATCTCAAACCCGGTGAAATGATGACAAATGGGAGACCCAAAGTTTATCTGTACAGTGACCATTTATCCACTTAATCATGAATTGCACCTCACATCTTCATTTTTTTTTATTTTTAAAATTTATTTATTTATTTATATATTTTTAAAATTTACTTTTTATTTTAAAATTGTGGGGTACAGTTAAGGGTTAGGTATACAAATATGCAACGTTCAGGCACCCTTGTGGATAAGGGGTGTCCCCTCATCCCCAGACAGATATTGACTACTGTTAATACCACCACCCTTCCCCTCTCTGCCCCCCCATAGTTTACTGCCACTATCAATTCTTTTCTTTTAGTATTATGATAGATGTTCAAGGTCCACTTATGAGTGAGAACATGTGATACTCAGATCTTTGGTGCTTTGAAATATTTCTCAGTATTATAGACTCTAGTTCCATCCAGGTTGCTGCGAAATTCATGATTTTGTTCTTTTTTATGGCTGCATAGTATTCCATCATGTATATGTACCACATTTTTTAAATCCAGTCCTCTTTTGATGGGCAGCATGGTTGTTTCCAGGTTCTTGCTATTGTGAACAATGCTGCGATAAACATACGTGTGCAGGTATCTTTTTCATAAAGTGATTTGGGTTCTTCAGGGTATATTCCCAAGAGGGGGATTGCAGGGTCATATGGAAGGTCGATATTTAGAGCTTTTAGGAATTGCCCCACTGCTTTCCACAGAGGTTGCACTAGTTTACACTCCCACCAACAGCATAGTAGTGTTCCCTTTTCACCACATCCTCTCCAGCATCTGTTATTTTTTGAGTTATTGGTAATTGCCATTCTGACTGGAGTTAGGTGGCATCTCAGTGTAGTTTTAATTTGCATCTCCTTAATGATTAGTGAGGTTGAACATTTCTTCATGTGTCTATTGGCCACTCATATGTCTTCTTTTGAGAAGTGTCTGTTCATATCTTTTGCCCACTTTGTAATGGGGTTGTTTGTTTTTTTCTTTTCAGCACGTTTGAGCTCCTTGTAGATCCAAGATGTTAAGCCTTTGTCAGACATGGTGTTGGCAAATACTTTTTCCCAGTCTGTGGGCTGTCTCCCTGCTCTCCTGATGGTTTCTTTGGCTTTGCAGAAGCTTTTCAATTTTATGAGGTCCCATTTGTCTATCTTATCTCTTATGGCCTGTGTGTTTCAGATTTTGTTCAGGACTTGGATGCCAGTTCCAACGTCCATAAGAGTGTGTCCTATATTTTCTAAAGTTCTTATGGTTTGAGGTTTTACATTTTGGTCACTGATCCATTTAGAGTTAATTTTTGTGTATGGGGATAGATAGGGTTTTGTTTCAATCTTCTGCATGTCGTCAGCCAGTTTTCAAGAATTTATTGTCTTGCGAATTATTGTCAGCACCATTTACTGAATAGGTTCTCCTCTCCTCAGTGGTAGGTGGTGGAGGCTTTGTCAAAGATGAGTTGGTTGAGAAATTGAGGTCTTGCTTCTGGAATCTCAATTCTATTCCATTGGTCTATATGTTTGTCCCTGTTCCCGTACCAATACCAAGTTGTTTTGATAATTGTAGCTTTATAGTAAAGTTTGATGTCTGGTAATGTGATACCTCCTGCTTTTTTTTACTGAGGATTGTTCTGGCTATTCTTGGTTGTTTGTGTTTCCATATGAATTCTGTATTGTCTTTTCTAGGTCTGAGAAGAATGTTGCTAGCAATTTGATGGGTATTGCATTAAATCTGTAGATTACCTTAGGTAAGATGGACATCTTCACAGTATTGATTCTTCCAATCCATGAGCATGGGATATTTTTCCATGTGGTTGTGTCATCTTTGATTTCTTTGAGCAGAGTTTTGTAGTTTTCATTGTAAAGGTCTTTTACATCTCTGGTTAGTAAGATGCCAAGATATTTCATTTTTTTTTGGTGTGGCTATTGTGAATGGGATCATGATTTTTATTTGGGTTTCTGTTTGTTTATTATTGGTGTAAAGAAATACAATTGTCTTTTGTACATTTATTTTATATTTTGAGACTTTGCCGAAGTCCTTTATCAGTGTGAGGAGGCTTTTGGGTTTCAATGGTACACAATCATGTCTTCTGCAAAGAGAGATAACTTGACTTCCTCTTTTCCTATTTGGATACCCCCGATCACCTTCTCTTTTCAGATTGCTCTGGCCAGGACTTCCAATACAATATTGAACAGGAAGGGAGAGAGTGGACATCCTTATCTTGTTCCAGTTTTCAGGGGAAATGGTTCCAACTTTTGTCTGTTTAGGAGTGTGCTAGCTGTGGGTTTCTCATAGCTGGCTTTTACTATTTTGAGGTATGTTCCATGTATGCCTAGATGTTCGAGGGTTTTTATCAGGAAGGGGTGCTGGATTTTATCAAA
>NW_007231869.1:0-137049 GCF_000164805.1 Carlito syrichta | reverse complement strand
TTCATTTCTCAACCAACTCATCTTCGACAAACCCTCCACCACCTACAACTGGGGAGAGGAGAACCTATTCAGTAAATGGTGCTGGGAAAACTGGCTGACCACATGCAGAAGATTGAAACAGGACCCCTATCTATCCCCATGCACAAAGGTTAACTCCAAATGGATGAGAGACCTAAATGTAAAACCTCAAACCATAAGAACCTTAGAAAATGAAGGAAATACCCTCATGGAAATCGGAACTGGCATCCAATTCCTGAACAAAACCCGAAACCCACAGGTCATAAGAGAGAAGATAGACAAGTGGGACCTTATTAAACTGATAAGCTTCTACAAAGCCAAAGAAACCATCAAGAGAGCAGGGAGACAGCCTACAGACTGGGAAAAAATATTTGCCAATACCAGGTCTGGCAAAGGCTTAACATCCTGGATCTACAAGGAACTCAAATGCGCTGAAAAGAAAAAAGCAAACAACCCCATTATAAAATGGGCAAAAGATATGAACAGACACTTCACAAAGGAAGACATTCAAGCAGCCAACAAACACATGAAGAAATGTTCAACCTCACTAATCATCAGAGAGATGCAAATCAAAACCACACTGAGATACCACCTAACCCCAGTCAGAATGGCAATTAACAAGTCAAAAATTAACAGCTGCTGGAGAGGGTGTGGCAAAAAGGGAACACTTCTACACTGTTGGTGGAAGTGTAAACTAGTGCAACCTCTGTGGAAAGCAGTGTGGCGATTCCTAAAAGCTCTAAATACCAACCTCCCATATGACCCTGCAATCCCCCTACTGGGAATATATCCTGAAGAACACAAATCACTCTATAAAAAAGATACCTGCACACGCATGTTTATCGCAGCATTGTTCACAATAACAAGAACCTGGAAACAACCATGCTGCCCATCAAAAGAGGACTGGATTTTAAAAATGTGGTACATATACACGATGGAATACTACACAGCCATAAAAAAGAACAAAATCATGAATTTCACAGCAACCTGGATGGAACTAGAGTCTATAATACTGAGTGACCTCTCACAGAAGCAAAGATCCAAATATCACATGTTCTCACTCATATAATGGACCTTAAACATACAATGCAATACTATAAGAAAATGACTGACAGTACTGGGAAACTATAGGGGGGGAGGGAGATGGGATTAACAGTAGCAAATATCTGTCTGGAAACGGGGAAACACCCCATATCAACAGGGTGCCTGAATGAAATGCAATTGTATACCTAACCCTTAACTGTACCCCACAAATTCATAATAAAAAATAAATAAATAATTTAAAAAAAAACATTAAAAACGTTTAAAACAAATAGTAAAACAAAAATAATGAATATAAAGAACAGAAACAATTCAAAATGGATTACTGATATCTCCCGATTTAAAACTCCAGTAAGTGGATCAGAAAATATATTCAGAAACATGTGAAAATGTTATGTCAAATGAAGAAAAAATGAATATGTAGCTGAAAGAATATAACATAAACCATGATGGAAAACAGTCAAAGCTAATATATATCAATAATAAGTTACTTAATTTCAAGAATAAGGAAAAAAGCACAGGTAAAAACAATTAAGTTACATCCAGAGAGAGAGAGAGAGAAAGAGAGAGAGAGAGAGAGAGAGAGGCCCTATACTTTCCCATAATGTGTTTCAATGCTAAAGACAATAGAAGGAAGTCTACAAAGTCCTAAAGAAAACAAAAGTATATACCAAGAATGTTTTAAGTGCAAAATCTAATTCAAAGGCAAATGCAACAAGTACATAAAATAACTGAGAGAATACTCATGAACTCTACTTGTAAAAGCAAATGATTCAGTGATGATATTCAGCAAACTAAAGAATAAAGCAAAATAAGAAATTCAGAAATAGAGAAAGCCATATTAAAATTACTAGAGCTGATTCTACTTCTGGCATGACACAGAGAGAAGTTCCATGAACTTGTTTCCCAATGAAACAGGTGAAAATTATTTTTTTACACATCATTTAAAGTCTCTGGAAATAGTCCTAAGTGCATATAGAAAATGCGAAAACATTTATTAAAAAAAAAACTCCTAAAATATGGTAAGAACAGCAAATTTGTGGTATTTAAACAAGAGTCTGCTCCCTTTTTTCCCCTTTCAGTTCAGAATGGTAGAAATTTCAATCTGAAAGCATAGGGTTCCCTCTTCCCTCAGTTCTTAGTCATCTTTCGGGAGGGGCAGAATTTCAATATTTCTTACCTTGACCCGGTTACTTGTTGTTCAGTCTAAGTCCTAGGAAAATGTGGATGAGAATTCCCTCTTCTGTCCATTACCAACTTGTGGGACTGAAGCTATCCTCACAGGGTTAACAAAAATTTTTGGATGACCTATAGTTATAATTAAGCATGAATCAGGCTGCATTTGACCTACTTCCTTGTAATTTCAAATCTCATAATACTAGCTGACCATTCACATCCCTATTGTTTCTATAGGGACGATTTCTGAAGTTAGAATCATATAACTTTGCTTAAGAATTGCTTAAGTAAATCCTGAATTCCACTGGAACAACTGACACCAACCAATTTAAAGATCTCCACAGAGAAACCAAATTAGCATAAGGCTACAGCTTTTTTGCCTTCCTGTTCTATGACTTCATCCTGTGCTCCTCATTTAATCAATGATCTCTATGCTTTGCTAGGCCCCCAAACCCTTAAAAGCCCTAGTCCCAAAATCCTTAGGGAGAAGAATTTGAAGTTACCTTCCATCTCCTCGTGTGGTAGCCCTGTGATTAAACCTTTTTCTCTACTGCAACCATATGTCTTGGTGTATTGACTTGCTGTGTACGTCAGGCAACAGATCTACTACAGTTACAGGAAGATAGGTTTATTTTGAGCATGGTGCTGCTGAAAATACTGGGACCCCAATTGCCTTCACCACAGTTCAGAAGACAATGGTTCTCTGCTGGGAAAAACAAATCTCAAAGACTTAAGGCTTTTGTCTACTCAACCCCATCAAATACTCAGCTCCAAAAGCAAGGTTGTCACTTAGAGAAAAGCACACAATTGTCGCAACCAATAGCTCTAGAGCTATGACTCAGAGATTTTTCCAAGAGGAAAGGCAGCCCTAAAACAGATAGCTCTTAATCTCTCAAAAAATGAACTTCATTTACAAAAGAATGTGAAGACTTTAAGCTTAAGACCTCTTTAAAAAAAAAAAAAGTGGGTTGGAAGGTAATTGGGAGAAAATTAGTAAACCCATTGGCAATACAGGCAAAACTGTGGAACAGAGTGCTTGTCAGAAAGAATGGGAGAAAGAAACAGGAAGACCCCTTCTGAGGTCAGAACCAATCTCAAAAACTGACCTCAGGAATTATTCTCCTGAAAGAGACCAAGTTTGATTAGCTTGGTTTGCAGAGAAATGTATGCCTTAGGTCATTGCCAAAAACAAGAGAAGTTTCAGTCAGCAACCAGTGGAGCTTCATAAATGGGATGATCCAAGAAAAGAGATGGTGACAGAGAGCTCTAGTAAAACTACTTCCATCCTAAAGTGGCTATGGTCATACCCAAGGTTGCACCCTTTGAGGAGCAACAACAGAGGCTTAACATTGCATGTGGGATATAGACCTGATAAAAATAATCCAGCTAGTCACTAAATAAATAAGCAACTAAGTAAAAAAGCAAGCCCCAGAGTGGGGAATCAGTACCCCAAATGACTTTATTGTTCAAAATTCCCAGTTTCCAGCTACAACAACAATTAGGAGGCATGAAAATAATATAAAAGTGCTATACTTGCAACAGAAAGAAAAAATTAAATAAAAAGAAAATGTAGGCACAAAAACTGCCTGTGGGAGTAACTAGATGTCAGATTTAAAAGAGAATACTTAAAAATAGCCATTATAAGTACATCACTAAAAAAATATGATTAAAGTAAAGGAAGATATGAGGACAATGTCAAACCAAGTACAGACTATTATTAAACAACAACAACAACAATAACTTTTTTTATTACACAAGATACTGAAGTTGTAAAGTACAATAACTGAAATGAAAAATTTACTAGAAGTACCTTACAGGGAGCAATCCCCTTGGGTTCCCTCACACTCTGGGAACTTTTCTGTCCTTTTGATAAATTCAACTTTCTTTAAAAAAAAGTGCTCTACAGGAGATATGACAGTTAGAAGAATCAATAAATATGAAGATAGGGCAATAGAAATTATGTAATGCAAAGCACAGGGAGAGGAAGAAATTAAGAAAATAAACAGAGCCTCAGAGAAATGTGAGACTCTATTAAGAATGTTAACATATGTGTAACAGAAATTCCAGAAGCAAAGGAGAGAGAGAGAAGAACAGACAAATATTCAAAGAAATAATGGTTGATATTTTCCCCAAATTTGTTGGAAAACATAAATCTACACATCTCAAAAACTCAATAAACTCTAAGTAGGATAAACAAAAAGAGATACAAAACTAGATCCATTATAATAAAAAATGCTGAGAGGGAAAAATCTTAAAGGCAGCAAGACAAAAACAAAAACCACTCCTTTTGAGAAATCCAATAAGATTAACAGCTGACTTTCTATCAAGACAGTGTAGCCAGAAAGCAATGGAATAACAAATTCTTATTATACAAATACAATACTGTCAACCAAAAATGCTATATGAAAGAAATCTTTCAAAAGGAATAGAGAAATAAACACATTCCAAGACAAACAAAAGCTGAATTGGTTGCTAGCAGACCCAATTTACAATAAACGCTATAGAAAGTTCTGCAGGCTTAAAGCAAGTGATTCCAGGTCATAATTCAACCCAAATGAAAAAAACAAAGATATAGGTGATTAAGAAATTATGTAATAACAGAAGACAGTATAAAGGCATCTTTTCTTATTTATTCTTTTAACTAATTTAAAAATCAATTGCATAAAACAACACAAGTATAATGTACTTTTTGGCCAATACCACATAGAAATTTAATATAGTTCTCAATTACAGCACTAAAAAGGTGGGTTGGAGAAAAAATGTATTTGAATAAGGAAATTACTGTAGATAGTAACTCAAATTCACAGGAACAAATGAAGAGAAATGCTAAATAAGAAGGCTAATATAGAAAACTATAATATAGGCCACTATTCATTCTTCTCTTAGCTTCTTTTAAACCTAGAAGTAATGATTATAACAATGTATTGTTGGGTATGCAACATTTAAAAACGTAAGATGTGCAAAAATAATGCTACAAACAAGGAGGAAGCAAATTTTCTATAGCTTACTGAAATTAAGTTAGTATAAATCTGAAGCTGATCAGATAATTATGGTGTTTATGATAAGCCCTAGAGCTAACCACTAAGTAAGTGATTCCAAAAATTGGTGCCAAAAAAAGGAAAGAAACTAAAGAAAAACACTATATTTAAAAAAATTTGCTTAATGCAAAAAAGAAACAATAAAAATGGAAGAGACACGAAAAAGACATGAGATGTGTTAAAAACAAAAGATAAATGTCAGATAGAAATGTAACTAGATCAATAATAACACTAAATGTGAATGGTTGAACAATCCAATGAAAAAGGCAGAGAAGCAGGGAACAGTGGCTTACACTTGTAATCCCAACACTTTGGGAGGCCAAGGTGAGAGGATTGTCTGAGCTCAGGGGTTTGAGACCAGCCTGGGCAACTAGGTGAAACCTCAACTCTATCAAAAAATTAGCCAGGCATGGTGGCATGCACCTTTAGTTCCAGCTACTTTGAAGGCTGAAGTGGAAGGATTACCTGAGCCCAGCAGGTCGAGGTTGTGATAGCCATGAGCATGCCACTGCACTCCAACCTGGTCGACAGAGTAAGACTCTGACTCAAAAAAGAAAAGAAAAGAAAAGACAGAGATTATCAGAATGAGTAAAAACAAATAAACAAACAAACATAAACTAGATCCAACTATATGCTGTCTATTAGAGACACACTTTAAATGCAAAGATACAAACAGAATAAAAGTAGGATAGAAAAAGATATATCATGCATACATCAGGCAAACAATAAGAAATCAGGGGTAGCCATACTAATATCAAGGAGAACAGACTCTAATACAAAAATGTTAGGAGAGATAAAAAGGATATTTTATAATCATAAAAGGGTCAGCATATAAGAATGATATAACAAGATATGCACCTAATAGCAGAGTACTAAACAATATGAAGCAAAAACTGACAGAAATGAAGGAAAAAACAAGTAGTTCAATAATACTAGCTGGGTATTCAATACTACATTTTAAATAATGAATAGAAAAATTAGGCAAAAGATCAGTAAATAGAAGATTTCAACAACACAATAGAAGAAAAGATCTCAATAATATCCATAGGACACTTCATACAAGAACAGCAAAATTACATTCTTCTCAAAGTACACATAGAACATTTTCCAGAATAGAGCATATAATAGGCCATAAAACAAACATCAGTATATCTAAAGCAAACCTAAAGAAAAAATTATAAAGAGTGAATTATAAATTAATTACATATTTTAAAAATTAAAATAAAATTCAATTAAACCCCAAACTGGTTCTTTGAAACAATCAACAAAATGGATAACCTTGGTAGGCTGAAAAATTTCCTACCACTTGATATTCATGTTTATTTTAGAACTAGTAAATAATACCTTGCATGGCAAAAGATGTGATTATGTTAACGATCTAGAGAGAAAGAACATCTGCTGGATTATCTGATCCATACCATCACAAGTGTCCTTATAAGACAGAGACAAATTTGACATAGACACACAAAGAGAGAAACAGAGAGGAGGAAGCACTGTGACTCTGGAGGCAGACACTGGAGTGATGTGTCCATAAGTCAAGGAATGCAAATGATTGTTATAGTCACCAGATCCTAGGAGAAAGGCATTCAATGAAGTATTCCCTAGAGTCTCCACAAGTATATTCCTGTCGACACCTTGATTTTAGACTTTTGCTTTCCACAACTATGTGAGAATAAGTTTTTGTTGTTTTATGTCATCTATTTTGTGTAAATGTTATGGCATTCAGAGACAATGAATACATCTTTAGCAATATTGACAAAGAGAAGAAGAAAGAAGACTCCAACTACTAGATTAAGAAATAAAGAGGGGTATTGCTACTGGCGCTACAAATATAACAATGGATTATAAAGGAATATTATGAAGAACATATGCCAACAAATAAGATTAATTAAATGAAATGAATACACTCCTAGAAAGATACAAGCTACCAATATTGACTCAAGAAGAAGCAGACAATCTTAGTAGACCTATAACAAATAAAAAATTTTATTATTAATAAAAAAGACTACCCAGAAAGAAATTCTGGGCCTAGAGGCTTTCCCATTGAATTGTATCAAACAGTTAAAGAATAATTAATACCGACTGTTCACAAATCTTTCAAAAAGATTTCATTTCATTAGACCAGTATTGTTCTGATATCAAAACCAGACAGAAATATCATAAGAAAATAAGACTACAGATTAATATATCTTATGCATATGGATGTAGAGCCCTCAAAATTCTGGCAAACTGAATCTAGCAACATATTAAAAGAATTATACATGGTAATAAACTGAGATTTATCCCATGAGATGCAATATTATTTTAGCATCTGAAAATAAATCAAATCAATATATCATATTATATTCACAGAGTAAAAATAGAAATTTGCATGAATATCTCCATAATCACAAAACAAATATTTGATAAAATCCAATACTTTTCATGATTTCAAGTAAAAAACAAATTAGGAATAGAAGAAAACTTTTTCAAACTGATTAGACATTTAACTCCCTCTAACACATAACATCATATTGACTTAAAAGACTGCATGCATTCACCTAAAAACAGAAAGAAGCCAAAGATATTCACTTTTTCTATTTCTATTAAGAAATGTATTGAAACCTTTAGTCAAGGAAATGCAGCAATAAAAATAAATTAAAAGTAGCTATATTGGACAGAAAGAACTATAACTATTTCTATTCACAGATGACTTAATCCTGCACATATGAAATCTAAGGAATTCACTAAAAAACTATTAGTATTCAGTGGTATTGCAACATACTTGCTTAATATACAAAATTGCATTTTAATACACTAATCTGAAAATGAAATTAGATGACAATTCATCACAGCATTAAAAAAACCACCTAGAAATAAATTTAACAAAACATATGAAAAACTTATACTCTAAAACATACAAAATATTGTTGGATAAAATTAAAGAAGATCTCAGTAAATGGAAGAACATCCCATGATCATGAATTTAACTACTATATATTGTTAAGATAATAATACTTTCCCAAATGATGTACAGATACAACACAATACCTCACAGAGTCTCAGCTAGATTTTTGTGAAAATTGCTAAGAAGATTTTTAAAACTATATGAAATTGAAAAAGACCTAGAATAGCCAAAAATCATTTGAAAAATCAGAACAAAGTTGGAGGACTCATACTTCTGAATCTCAACATACTACACACTATAATAATCAAAACAAGGCTAGGTATGGTAGCCCATGCCTGTAATCCCAGCATTTTGGGAGGCTGAATCAGAATTGCTTGAGCCTAGGAGTTTGAGACAAGCCTTGGCAACATAGCAAGACCTTGTCTCTACAAAAAATTTTAAAAATCAGCTGATATAGAAGTATGTGCCTGTAGTCCCAGCTATTCAGGAGGCTGAGGCAAAAAATCGCCTGAGCCCTGGAAGTGGAAGCTGCAGTGAACCATGATAGTGCCACTGCACTCCAGCCTGGGTGACAGAGTGAGGCCCTGACCTCACAAAAAAGAAAAAAATAATCAAGACAGTACAGTACAAGCATTAGTTAGATACAGAGATCAATGAAGACAAATTGAGGGTTGAGAAACTGACTTATGTTTATGCTCAACAGATTTTTGTCAAGGTTACAAGATCATTCAATGGAGAAAATAATATTTTAAACAAACAGTGCTGGAACAGCTGAATGTCCATATATTGGCCTCTTTTTTCTATACCTCATATCAAGTAAAAAATTTCATTCAAAATGGAGACCTAATTGCAAGAGCAAAACTATAAAACTCTTAAAAGAAAACACAGTAGTATATCTTTAAGACCTTGAATTTGGCAAAAGATTCTTAAATATGACACCATAAGTATAAGCAACAAAAGATAAAACAGATAAATTAGACTTCATCAAAATTTTAAACATTTGTGCTTCAAAATTCACTATCAAGAAAGTAAAGGAACAATCTACCAAATGGAAAAAAAAAATTTCCAAATCATATCTATGATAAGAGAGTATATATTTTCTGATGAAAAGTCAAACTATAATATATTTATAGAGGTTTATTCTGAGCCAAATATGAATGACCAAGGCCCAAGGCACAGTCTTGGAAGGTCCTGAGAATGTGTGCTCAAGATTACAGTTTTATACATTTTAGAGAGACAGAAGTTTACAGGCAAAGACATAAATCAGAACATGTGAAGTTTTTTTTTATTGTTTCAGCTTAGGGAAAATGGGATACCTTGAAGAGGGGACTTACAAGTTATACATGGATTTTAGGAATCCTTTTGTTGACTCGTGGTTGTGAGAGTTAAGTTGTTGTCTAAAAACCTAAAATCAGTAGAAAGAAATATCTGAGTTGAGATAAGGTGGTTGTGGAGGCCAAGGTTCATATTATGTACATGAAGCCTGTTCATGAATAGCAGACTTTAGAGAGAATAGATGGTAAATATCTTAAAAGTGTCAGAATCTTTATTAGGAAGGAGATTCTCTATAGATGCAAATATTGTCCCACAAAAGATGGTTTTGCAAGGCTATTTGGGGTAAAATATTTTTATTCCTTTGGGGCCTGCTATCTGTCATGTGATGCTATAACAGGGTCAGGTTGCAACTTGGTATCTTATTGCCACAGTCTTTTTTATCAGTCTTATTACCTCTAATTTAATACCTGAAATCCAAAAGGAAAAGGGTATACAAGGGATGTCCAAATTCCTTTTCTATCATAGCCTGGAATTTAATTTTTCAGGCTTTTCTTGACCCAGAGGAATCTGTTCAGTTGGTTGGAGAGCATAGAATTTTATTTTTGGCTCATATATTTTAAAAATTTACAACTTTATAATAAAAAGACCAACAGCCAGTTTAAAAATGGGCAAAAGAATTCAATAGACATTTATCCAAAAAGATATACAAGTGGCCAATTAGTACATGAAAAATTGCTCAACATCATTAGTCATCAGGGAAATGCATATCAAAACCACAATGAGAAACCACCTCACACCCATTAAGATGGTTATAATAAAACACACATGCACATGCACATACACCCGATGACAAGTGTTGAAAGGATGCAAAGAAAAAGAATTCTTATATATTGTTGATGGTAATGCAAGATGGTTTAGCCATTTTGATAATCATTCTGTCAATTCTTCAGTGATTAAACATAGTTAGCATATAACCCAGAAATCCAACTGCTAGGTATATCCTCAAGATAAATTAAAGCACACCCACGAAAGAAAACTTGTGCAAGAATGATTATACCAGCATTCTTTGTAACAGCAAGATAGTGAGCACAACTCAAATTTATAACAACTGATGAACAGACAAACAATAAACAAAATGTGGTATACCCACACAATAAAATATTATTCAGTCATAAAAAGGATGAAGTACTGATACTTGGTATAACATGAATGAACCTCAAAAACTTTATGCAAAGTTGAAGAGCCCAATCAGAAAATACTGCTATTATACGATTCTAATTATATGAAATGAGCAAAATAGTCAAATCTGTAGAGACAGAAAGTAGTTTAGTGGTTTCTTAGATCTGGGCATGAGGGAATAGGGATGTGGATTGGTGATAGCTAAAGGGTGTGGGATTTCTTTTTTGAGGTGATGAAAATGATCTAAATTCACTTTAGTTATAAGTGCACATATTTGTCAATATGCTAAAAATTATTAAATTATACACTCTATATGGGTGATTTACATCCCAGCAAAGCTGTTAAAAAATAAAATAAAATGGAGCTGAGACCAAATGTATTGAAATACCCAAAAAACTATAGACCTCAGAAATTATAATTTTGGAGAAAAAAGAAAATGATGCAAGTGTTTTATAAAGGAAGGTCGGAGAAAAGCAAATGGAAGGATATTGAGTAATAATATTAATCTTATCTGCCAGATTGGTAGCAAGTGCTACCAATAAAATAGTGAGGAAAGTAAACACAGTTCCCTCTATCTCAGGTTTTAATAAAATAGGAGGCATTACACAATAAACAATTAAACAGATGAATAAAAAAGCAAGGCAAAACAACAACAACAACAACAACAACAACAACAACAAACCAGCTAGTAAAAAAATCAAAAATAGCACTGTGGATTTCTGGCACAGACATGTTTCTCCCTGTTCCTCCCTGCTACATACAACTGTAAAGCCTGGAAATAGTGCAAGAAGCCACCAAAGAATAACTCTGGAAAGTAGTAAGAAGGTGAATTAATTTAGAACACCAGAACTGAAGAAACAAAGCAAAGTAATAGGGCATCTTAGGTCCCCTCTTCCCAACAGAAAAAGGTCTATTTAAGCCTAGCATTTCCTGAAATTTAACTTGCAGCCAAAAGCAGTTAGGCTTATTTCTCCTATAGATCAAACAGAAGTCCTTCTGATAGCATCAGATGAGAATGGCACCACATCAAGAGAGATCAGTCAGGATCTTCTCAATATTAAGTGGCCAAAGGAAGCGCTATCTTTTCCTCCCAGGTTTTAAATTTCCCCATTCCACCATGGCCCCCTAAGAGATACGAGGACAATCACCAACACAAGTAAAAAAACAATAAACAAAAAAAATTTCCACAAGCAGCTCAGCATGGCAACCTCTTGACCCCATGGTCCTGAGATTCCTCTCCCCTGTACAGAGATGTCAGGATGACTGAATGACACAGGCAGAAAGATGTCACCACATCGGGGAAGTCTCTTTGTCTCTACAGGCCTGAAACTTCTTCTTCTCTCTTGGAAACACTGGGATGTCTTGTGGGAAAAGAACTTCTACTTCCTCAATACTATCATGGATTAGTGGGTGTCTCAGTGCACCAGATAAACGCTAAAGGTCTAAATAATATCACAAAGACTATGAAAATTAAGGTATCATTGAAACCAAAGCCCACAAAATCAGCCATGACCTGCATTCTAAATCTATACAAGGTAACTACTTGCTAAAGTCAAAATTTAAATAAGATGCAAAGATTTCTAATATAATAAACAAAATATTCAGAATACAATAAAAAAATTCACCTATAATACCAAGAGCCAGGAAAATTCCAACCTGAATGAGAAAAAAATATCACTGACAAAATCAATCAGATGTTGGGGATTATCTGACAAGGATTTTGAAGCAGCTATTATAAAAATACTTTTGAAAGTCAATTACAAATTCTCCTAGCACAAATAAAAACAGAAAATCTCAGCAAAAAAGAAAACTTTTATAAAAAGAACTAAATGGAAATTATAGAACTGAAAAATACAATAACCTAAATGAAAAACATGTTAAATGGGCTGCTGCAATAAAGATGTCAGAGGGCAGAATCAATGAACATAGAGGAGATCAATGTAATTTACCTAATCTGAACAACAAAGAGAAGATAATTTATAAGAAGTAAAATAAAACAAAAGTAAGCACAGCCTCTGAGACTTTTAAGACATGGCAAAAGATTCAACATTGATATCATCAGTGACTCAGAGAAAGATAAGAGTGGGCTGAAAGTAAATTTGCACAAATCATGGCTGAAAACTTCCCAAATTTGGGTGAACAAGCAAACATACAGAGTCAAGTGGCTGAGAGATGCCAAGCAGGATAAATCCAAAGTAACACATGGCAAGAAATATGATCATAAACTTCTGAAAGCTAAAGACAGAACAAATTCTGAAAGCAACCCCTGAAAAATGACACATTACCTATGGGGGAAAACCGTGTGAATGACAGTTGAAGTTACCATCAGAAACCACAGAGGCCAGAAAACAGTGGCACAAAATTTTTCAAGTGCTCTAGGAAAAGAACTTTCAACCATGAATTTTATATCTGCCAAAATTTTCCCTCACAAAAGAAAAGAAAATAAAGACCCCTTCAAACACCAGACTAACTTAAAAATTTTGTCCTGAGCAAATATACACTTAAAGACTGCCTAAAGGAACAAAAAGAAATCTTGGCGCTTTGAGAAGGAAGAATGGATAATGGAAAGAGTAGAAGTACGGGTCCATGCAGTAGACTATTCTTCTTTCATTATTTTTTTAAATCAGACCTGATAACTACAGTAAAAATTATAACTTCATCTAACACTCAAGAAAGTAATATTTAAAAGTGGGAAAGGTTATGGGGACCCACATAAAAGTAAGGTCTCCACACTTCACTTGATGTGGTAAAATGTTGATATCCATAGAGTACAATAATGCATATTATAATACCCAGAAAAGTGACACTACTAAAACTATACAAAAATATATGCTCAAAATCACTAAATAAATAAAGATGAAATCAGTAAAAAGTGCAAAGTAAAATACAGGAAGGCAACGAAAAAAAGGAAGAATGAGAGAAAATCCCCAGAAAACAAATAATAAATTGGCTCTAAACATATAAATAAATGTATGAGTCAGGATTTCCCAGAGAAACAGAGCCGTGTGTGTGTGTGTGTGTGTGTGTGTGTGTGTGTGTGTGTGTGTGTGTGTGTGTATGAAGTTTATTATGGAAATTAGCGCGCAACAACTATGTGGGCTGTGAAATCCTACCATCTGCCATCAGTAAGCTGGAGAACCAAGAAAGCCTGGTGCTGCAATTCAGCCCAGATCCAAAGGCCTAGGAAATGGAAATTGGTGAAAAATGAAGATGGTAGCACTGGTATAAATCTCAGAGTCCAAAGTACTGAGATCTTGAAGATCTGAAGTCCAAGGGCATAAGAAGACAGATGTTCTAGCTCAAGAAGAAAAAGAATTCACCCTTACTCCATCTTTTAGTTCTGTTTGCGGCCTCAAAAGATTGGATGATGCCTTCCAACATCGATGAGCATCATCTTTAACTGCTCAGACTACTGATTTAAATGCTAGCCTTTTCTGAAAACACCATCACAGACATCCAGAAATAATGTTTTACCCGCTGTCTGGACATCCCTTAGTCAAGTCAAGTTGATACAAATTAACAATCACAATATATTAGGTTCTAACATATCAATAATAATCGTAAATGTATGGTCTAAATTCACCTATTAGAAGAAAGAGGTTGGCATTGTGGACTTAAATAAATTGACACAACTACATACTACTAAAAAGGAATTCCTACAAATTAAAAAATTCACCAATTTGAGTGAAATGTGAAAAACTTACTTCAAATCAAAAATAAAATCTCAATAGTAAACTTTTTAAAAAATGTCAATCAAAAAATGGACAAAATACATGAACAGAGACTCACTGAAGAGGATATACCGATGGCAAATAAATAAGAAAAAAGATTCAACGTCTTTAACAATCAGGGAAATGCAAATTTAAACCAAAATAAGATATAACTTCTCACCTATCAGAATGGCTACAATAAAAAAATAGAGAAGAAAAAAAAAGACATTGTTAAGATGTATTTTATAGGTAGAGTTATTGCTATTTCCTTTGTATTTATTTCAATTACTTAAACTTTTATAATGTGTTTTTTAAAATCATAATCATTAACTTGAAAATAAAAATAAAGTACAAAATGAGCAATAATTCTACTACAATAATCTAGTCAGATATTTTGAGCCCCTTATATACAACCTAGGAAGAAAATTGGAAATGAAACTGCTTCCATAAGAGCACAACCGTTATGAGGAAACCTGTACTAAGTAGGTATTTGGAGGTAAGGGTCATAGTCATCTTTAAACTATTTAAGAGTTTTCATGAAGAAGTGAAAGTAGATAATATGCACTATATTACAGAAACAAGAGCTATGAGTGTAACTCACAAGGCTACAGATTTCCTGATAATGAATTTGCCTCACAAAGTACAAGATGGGTTCAAGCAGAAGCAGGATAAACTTTACTTTAGAAGTGCTGTAGAACGAATGCTTACAATCCAGAGAGAGGCTAGAATAGTGGATTGCTAAGGTTCATCCAACTAGAATTCTGCTTTCTATTTTAAAAAAAGCCTTTGCTTTTAATGGCAATTTAGCTAGCATTGGGTGTTTCTGACTATCCCTTTATATCTGCCAACTCTGGGAGGTGCTTTCTCAAGGACAGATCTTAGTTAACTTTGATCTCTCACTTCAAGAAGGAAAACAATAAGTAAATGTGAAGCAAGGTGCTTAAATCTTTTACTGCATTAGTTATCTAACAACCTTCTTTTCAACATTATAAACTATGAGAAAGGATTCTCTGGATGTCATCCCTCCACCTTTTTGAAAATGTAACTGGGAAATTTCTAAAGGCAAAAACATGGCATCTGTTCACGCTAGAGCTTCCACAACTGTGTCAAATAGCACTTGGTATGTGACAGAAGTGAGCCCCATGCAGCGACCTCTGTCCTCTTTGGTCCTCAGCTTTCAATCTGGGGTGGTTCATATCACTTTCTATGGCAGACCTTTCAGACACAGAAAAAACTGTTTACTTCTTTCACTCCTTAAAGGTAACATTCAGTCAAGCAGAGGGCTAGTGATAACAATTGCTATTTAAAGGAGCTGTCATTCATTTTATACAATTTCCGAAGTGTTTGGAAAATTATGTGAAGAAAGTTTTTAAACAAATATACATAACAGAGTCATTACTCCACAACATATCTTAGAAGTATTTTCTTTCAGCATTGGCTTAAGGTTGTTCTCTCTCTCTCTCTCCCATCCTATTTTTAGACATCCCAGAGAATTAGGCATTCCATGGTTATCCACAGCACGTCGTGCCTTATTCTGTGCTACTTCTGTGCTTTGTATACACTTTTGTTTATAGATACATCATACTTAATGTTCTTTTAGTTGCAAAATACAGGCACTCATTCCTACATTGCAAGGTTGTTGTGAACATTAGAGAAACTGCCAGTAAAAATTCTGATAGAGTGATTTTGGTTCATTTTATAGGAATTAGCCTTCTAGACTGCAAGCTTCTCTAGGGCAGGATCCATGATCTACTAATTTGCAATGAATATGAATTTGCTCCACAACTCTAAGATATGTGAAATATCCCTTTGTTTTGTTTTCAATTCAAATTAAATCTTCTTCCAAATCCTCACGGGGGAGTCTGCTGGCGCTGCCCTTGCCCTGGGATTGTTGGGTAGTCCAGTAGGTTTGCATTGTCCAGAAATGTGGGGAGCAGTTTCTCTTTTTACTTTGCACTTGGAGCTGAGAAGTTTATTAATGAAATGTAAATAGTTCTAGAAAACACAAGAATGTTTCTGTTCACAGCACCTTTTACTCCATGCTTCCTTTTGCTGAGGAACTTTATTCATCATGCTTCTCAAGATCAGTAGTCACCTCTTCTGTGCCACCTTTTCCCTTTCTCTGGTTCCTTCACTTCTTGGGACACAGATTCACCCACTCTTTGCCTCCTAGTCCACAACCTAACCCTATATCTCTATGAATCCAGGGTTTCTGAATCACAAGTGTTTGAACTCTTTCCTAGAACACGAGAAGGCCTAGAATACAGGACTCTCCTACCTCCCTTACTTTTTTGAATCATAGGGGATGAGTAGGGAGTAGAAGAGTGGTTGATGATGGACCCAGAGAAAAAGAAAACCACAATTTTGTTTTCAGGGTATCCTACCATTCACTTTGGTATCCCCAGTGCCTAACATAGAGCCTGGCACAGACTAAGCATCCCTGAATATTTAACAAGTATGCAAATATGAACCAAAGGCAATGCAGGTGAACTCTCATTAGGTACACCAACTATAAGGTCCTAGAATACATTCAGTCTGCTGTTAACTGAAGTTTCAGTGCTTGGTAATTGTTATTAACCACACATGATTGTTATTGAGCACATAACTCCTCACTTATACTACTGAGTTTTCCCAGTTCTAAAGGCCAAATTAGCAAAACTTCTCCAAGCATGGTGACAGGACTCCCAAACTTAGAGGCCACTGTTACCTCATAATCAACTCTCAATACATATCTCTTAGAAAGCTAGGCAAATAACTGGTTGTCATGTCTGATATTTTATATTGTAAGTCAGTGTAATAATATAATAAAACTTTAAGTTTTGAGAGGAAAGTTTTCCAAATAACTACTGAAGTCTCCCTATGCCATTAAAATTGTAACCATTTTGAATGACTATTTTTTTCTAGAATATATCATATATACGATATTCCTGCTGTCTTGAGCAAATCACCACAACATAATTTAACTTTTCGGCAATAATTTAATAATTATTACAAATATTAATTACTTCAGTTCACATAAACAATGGTGCTTTCTGAGCACTTTGGGGTAAATTGGGCTTTTTGTATAACAGGGAATGTATCTGTCTGTTGTGTTTTCCTAAACCCACAGATATCTGTCTTTTATTACTTTTGAGTGTTTTCTTAATAAACATTTTTCTCACTTATTGCTTGATAATGAGATATGATGATGCTTTGTTGGATAATAGGTATTGTTTTACCTGCATGATTTTTATTTTTTGCTTCTAAGTTGCTAACGCTTATAATATGGGAATCCAAGCTTCTTCTTCTTTTTTTTTTTTTTTGAGTTGGAATCTCACTCTGTCGCCCAGACTGGAGTGCAGTGGCCGCTCCCGGCCACCGCAGCCTCAACCTGCTGGACTCCGGCGATCCTTCTGTCTCAGCCTTCCGAGTAGCCAGAATTACAGGCGTGTGCTACCACGCCCGGCTGATTTTTTGATTTATTGTAGAGATGAGGCCTCACTGCCCAGGCGGGTCTCGAACCCGTGGGTTCAGGCAATCCACTCACCTCAGCCTCCCAAAGGCACAGGATTATAGGCTGAGCCACCGAGCCCGGCTCCAAGCTTCTTTTTAAATTCAAGAATAAATAAGAATAAATAGCCTCTGATTTTCACTGGACTGATATTTTCACATTTATTTTTGCTTAAAGGATGTTCAATTTGAGTTACTCTAGGTCCATGGCCATATTGAGGCCATGATGCTGCAGCTAGCTGACTTTCATGTATTTACATGGTACTCTGCATTTTTCAAGGTGAAGTCATAGCTTTGAACCACTTGCTTCTCATACTAATCTTGTCATAATTTTATATATTTTATAGATATTAACCTCTAACACTATTCATTATTTCTGATAATGAATATGCCTCACAAAAAAGTACAGGATGAGTTCTCTCTTGGATGTACCAATTTTGTGCATGCTCAACATGGAGGATAGTTTGGTATAGACAAATTGGTGATCTTTGTGATCTTTATTCTGAGAATTTGATCCTCTTGTTTTCAGAAATCTGTTTGTGTCCCGAACATTAAATACCAAAAGATGAAAAAGGATTCTAAGCATAAGAAACTGCAAACACAGAGAGTAAATATCCATCAAGAAAAAAAAAAATATTTGTGTACATATAGTAGTAGTGGAAGGGTGAGAGTGGAGATTGCAAGGACACAGGGACATCACAGAATAAGGAAAATTACAAACATGCCTTCCAGGAATGGAAAAGTCATAAAACACTAAAACTTCTTTCAGGGGTCAGTTGGTTTCTCATGACCCGTCCTCCATCGCTCTGCTATATATGTGCCTCTCTCAAGTCTACATGAACTTTTAACAACCTTTCCTAATACTTTAAAGAAACAAGGCTACTCCTGTCTGGGTCCCAGAAGGAAACAAATTTACTCCAGACTGTTCAAATAAAAATGTATAATGAGGGTCTACTAGCAGAGGTGTGGGCAGGATAGAGTGAATAAGCAAGGGTTAGAGATGTGCCTAGAAACAAGCAACTAGTTGGGAGCTGTTGCTATCTCTAAAGGCGCAGGGATGAAAATGCGAAATAAATTTTCCAGAGTCTAATGGGAGCTAAATGTATGGAGGAGGAAGATTCAGTCAGCTAGAGGTGTGAGAGACACCGGTTCAACCAAAGGTGCAGGGCTAAATCAGAGAGTGTGCAGGGAAGAAATCCACTCATTATCTTATAGTTTTTTAGGTTAAACATTCAACATGGTTTGCAATGAGATAAAACCAAGGTGCCCACAGGGCTACATTCATTTTTAAGGATTCTAGGGAAGAAGTCAATCTTTTGCTTTTCTGGCTTCTAAACACCACCTGCATTCCTTGAAACATGGCTTTTTCCTCCATCTTACAATCAGCAACTCATGAAAGAGTTGAGTTCTCGAGTTATATCCCTCTGACCCTGCTTCCATCATTATATCTCTTTCTCTGACCACAGCTGGGAGAGGTTCTCTACTTTTAAGATTGTATGCCACTACCCTGGATCTACCCTGATAATCAAGGTTAATCTCCCTAACCCAGTGTCCTTAACTCTAATCACATCTACAAAGTCACTTTTGCCATGAGGTAATATATTCACATGTTCTGAGGACTAAACATGAACACATTTTGGAGACTATTATCCTGCCTACTTCTGCAGTCTCCTTGTGAAGGGTCTTCCTCACATGGTACATAGTAGGACAGAGAGTTGGAAAATAGATCTGGGTGTGGGGAACAAATGAAGAATAGCCAACACAAAGGCAGTTTGACATCTATTTCTCCTCTATAAACTGTATAAATATGCTGAACTTGGTTAATTTAAATGTTACCAATCTATTGACTTTTATTTTTATTCAGTTGTTATTTGACCACCTATTACAGGTAGATAGAACTTTGCTAACTGCAAGTAGAAAAACTACACTAGAAATATAATATACAGCCTTTGTGTCATGAGGTACATGAGTTTATCATCTAACTACTTAAGTGCTTTTAGGACTGAAATTATTAATGAGAGATTGGAGGTGGAGGTACTGGAGGAGTAAAGGGAGATGAAAAAGTTATATTGAAATGATGGAAGGTATTTTATGCAAATTGTTTAAGTTCTGCTGAATCCTGAAAGGTGATTAGATTTGGGTCTCTGAGGAGGGAGAAAACATTTCGATAATGTAGAAAAGGAAAGCAAAAAGTACTGAAATGAGAATATGAAATTTGTATATATTGTTCCTCTTAGATAGTAAGAGTTAAAAAAATTGCCATTATATAAATGGAAACCATACCAATACAAATGCATAGGGGCCTACAGAATATCCTGGTTTTCTTATTGAATTACTTTGGAATTATATTAATATTCACATCAACTTATGGAAAGATGATAATCATAACTGACACTTCTATTTATGCATATATGCATGTAACTTTATCTGTCTATCTTCTATAAGTCCATTCATTTTTTTCTTCTTCATCTCATTTGATGTTGCTTAATTTCTTCTAGTTTCCAAACTTCTAGTAAGTGTGCATATGTGTATCTGAATTAATTGTTGAGTTTTGATCCTAAATATTTGAGAATATAGTCTGATTCTAAAAATGTCATCGGCCATTTCATTATTTGTGAGATTATCAGACCCTGTGGGGTCAGTTTCTTTTTTTTTATTTTTTTTTTTGAGTTGGAGTCTCACTCTGTCACCCAGACTGGAGTGCAGTGGCCGCTCCCAGCCACTGCAGCCTCGACCTGCTGGGCTCCGGCGATCCTTCCACCTCAGCCTTCTAAGTAGCTGGAACTACAGGAGTGCGCTACCACGCCTGACCAATTTTTTGATTTACTGTAGAGAGGAGGTCTCGCCAAGTTGCCCAGGCGGGTCTTGAACCCACAGGCTCAGGCAATCCACTCACCTCAGCCTCCCAAAGCGCGGGATTACAGGCTGAGCCACTGAGCCCGGCTCTGGGGTCAGTTTTTAATAGCCCAGAACATTTGTGTAGTGAGCTGGGAGTTGTGTCAGATTTTAGGGTCAATAGGCCAGGGATGGAGTTTTAATTCCTCTCATTGACTATGGATCGTGTTTAGGAACCATCTACTCTAGCTCCTTAATTTCATGAATAAGGACCATAAAGCCCTAAATGGCTATGGTGGATAGGCAGATAGGTGCAGTGCTTATAGGCTTGGATCAAAAAGTTGGATTTCTTGGAAGTTTGAAATGTTACTGCATCACTTAACTGTAAAAAGTTGGATAAGTTACTTTATTTCACTGTGCTTAAGTTTTCACATTTCTGTATAATGAGGGTAGTAAGACTATCATAGGATTGTTGTGAGGATCAAATGAGATAATATATGTAAAGTGCCTTATAACATATGCCTATAATCAGAAAGGGCATATGTTTTCACACAGGATTAAAACTTAACCTTGAAGAAAAGATATTCTTCTTTTTGGATGATAAAACCGAGGATCACAGAGTTTAAGTAACTTGGCCAAAGTCACAAAGCTCTTGCTCAATGGAAAAGATTCAAATCCATATCTCCCTGATTCTGAAGTTTACGCTACTTACACTTTCTCAGGTTATGCTTGACCTTTTTACTCTGAACAGTAAGTTCATCAGCTTTCCCTATATCCCTTCGCAATGTTCTGTGAATGCCCTGGAGATTCATTTTCCTTGGGTTATTGTTGACTCTTCTCTCTCCTTTATTAAAAAATGCTATCTAAACTAGCATGACCACATACTCTCCAGTCTTTTTTTTTGCGTTACTTTTATTAATACTAATGATCACTGCCTGACATCATACTATATATTTAGTCATTTATTTTCCATTTTTTTCACTGAGATTGTGAACTTCATGCAAGCAAGGCCTCTTTTCAGTTTTGTCCATTGCTGTATCCATAGCATTGTAGAATGCAATCCAGAACACAATAGGTGCTCAAAAATAATTTTGATGAAAAATAAATGAATGAATAAAATTCTGTCTCTCAACAAGTACTGGACAACAATTGCACTCAACAAGAATGATCAGCATATCTATTGCTTTCTTTTCCAAGTTCATAATCGCAACCACTTTCTAAAGCATAAAACTCATACATGAGATCTCCACTTATGTGCTGCCATTCTAAGTCATTTTCTATATCAAGGTATTGTACACAGAGTAGCAAAAACATTTTCTGTCACTTTGACTATGTTCCACTCCTACTTAATCTTACTGTGCTTGACTTTCCTAGCACACCTCAAAATTAACCTGCTAATCTTGGCACCCCTGCCTCTTTTCTAGCTTCCATGTTTTGTTTTAAAATGCCCTCTTCTTGGCTGGGCTCGGTGACTCCGTCTGTAATACTAGCACTTTGGGAGGCTGAGGCAAGTGGATTGCCTGAGCCCACGGGGTCAAGACCAGTCCGGGCAACTTGGTGAGACCTCATTTCTACAATAAATAAAAAATTAGCCGGGCGTGGTAGTGCATGCCTGTAGTTCCAGCTCTTGGAAGGCTGAGGTGGTAGGATCACCAGAGCCCAGCAGGTCAACGCTGGGGTGGCCGTGAGCATGTAACTGAACTCCAGTCTGGGCGACAGAGTGAGACTGCAACTTAAAAAAAAAATGAACTCTTCTCATTTCATGGTATATCTCAAATCCTAATTACTATTGTCTGTTTTATATTGAGCAAAGCTATATTAAATCCTAATTATTATTGTCTGTTTTATATTAAACAAAGCTATATTGACTTGAATTTGCCTAATATAAACTTCCATTTCTTCCTATCATATAGCTGTTCAAGCTAAAATCAATTCCCTCTAAAAGACTGAGTCTCAATAAAATCATTACAAACTATTTGTTTTTGATTTCTACATGGTACCATGAAGCCGAAAATTAAATTGTCCTAGTTCTTGCCTTCTAGGTTCTACAAATTTAATACAAATAATTATAATGTAAGAAGTTAGTTAAATTAAGACACAAATCACATACCAATTACACACAAATGCCATAAGCATCAAGTAGATCTTAAGAGTGAGGTCAGACCAATCCATCTACTAGGCTAGACATACAACAGGGAACTTTCCTAGTCTGAGTTGTACTATTTGCTCCTTCTCCTACTTTGAATCCTTTTCCACTTTTTGTATTAAAATTGTATTTCTCATTGAATGGCTTCTCAAATTCCAAACCCACTCAGGCTTGGACTTTCCAACTTCTCAGGCAGCTCACAAACCAAAGGTGCTCAGTATAGCTTTGTGAGTATGTGTAAGGAGCTTGTTTGTGTATGTTTCCTGGGTGTTGGAAGTTTACATTGTGAGTCTTCAGGAATGCACTATACAGTAGCACATCTGCAAGTAACTGATGATCAAGAGGTTTAGATATAGACCTTAGCTGTTAAAAAATAGTCTAACCTCAATTCTCTAAGATATGTTTATATAGTCAGTATACACATATACTATTCATAATGTCATTGCCTAGATTATATACTAAAAGGTAATATACTCTCTCATTAATGATGCTTACCTCTACTTATTTAAATTTTCCAGTTTTAAAATAATAATCAGGGATTGCTTTTATAATCAGAGACAGAATTATTTAAAAAGAGATGTATTTCAAATCCAGCATATAGTTGACCATAAGAATACTGATAACTTTTCTCCTTCAGCCATGAACAAACTACCATTACTGTGTAATTTCACTCAGTATCTGTTTTTTGCAGATTTAACAAAACTTCAAGCCTGACCCTTAAAGTTTGCATACATATGCATATGCCCTGTGGCTCCTTCTTCATCACATACCAACCATGAGTCATTAGCATGAAGACTTACTTGATTGAGCCTGACCCAGGTCTACACAGCATTATGCAGAACACAAAGGAACAACTTGGAGGAAAATTCTGATTAAGCAGCTCAGCTTTGAGGATTCTGTAGCTGTTCTGCTGTTTGAAACCTTGGTAAAGCAACTACAGAAAGTAATCTCAGATAATCAGGCAAAAATGAGTTGATACTTCAAAATATCCAAGTTAAAATATTACTATTATAAAATAGATATATCTTGTCAATTATTGAGTATTTAATCTTATTATCCCCTGATTTGGGCCATTAAACAGATTACACATTATTATCACAAAAACACTGTAAAGAAAGTATTATCTTTATCTCATTTTAAAGGTGGGGTTGGGACTCCAGAATAATCAAATGACTTGCCCAAGGCCACACAAGTCATAAATAGCAAAATTGGAATTCCTACCTGTCGGCCTGACTCTCGACTTAAGTTCCTTCCTCTACACTCAGCTGATACATATTGGGTAATATGATCCTGTCAGAACCCCCAGAGTATAAGAGCTAAGAATGCAAGGAGGGAAGCCAGTGTGTTACAGAATTTCCTACCGTACCTACTCCTATATCCAGCGAGATAAATTCTTTTGGATGAGGAAGGCTAATGGGGAAATGTATAATCAAGCAGAACCTGAAAGTCCTCATGCGGGCCAGGCATGGTGACTCACACCTGTAATCCCAATGCTTTGAAAAGTTAAGCGGGGGGGGGGGGCAGGAATGCTTGAGGCAGGGAGTTTGAGACCAGCCTGGGCAACATAGTGAGTCCCCATCTCCACAAAAAATTTAAGAAATTAGCAGGCATGGTAAAACGTGCCTACAGATCTAGATACTCAGGAGGCTGCTGGAGGTGGGGTCAATGAGGATCCGTTAAGCCCAAGAGATGGAGGCTGCAGTAAGCTTTGATTGCACCACTGCACTCCAGCCTGGGAAACAGAGTGAGACCAAGAAAGAAAGAAGTGGGGGGCGGGGGGAGAGAGGGAAAACAAAAGGAAAGGAAAGAAAAATCCTCATGAACCGGACAAATATTTGGCAAGCAATTTTTTGTTTCACGGGTGATTTTTAAGAGTTCTTCTTCTAGCATTTTCTCCTCTCCTTCCTTCCTTACTTCCTGCCTTTCTCCTCTTTCCCCCTGCTGGTTCTACAACATAAATCAAGTCCCATTCTGGGTCATGTATGCACTATTTCTCCTCAATGTGCTTGGCCTTAGAATATATTTGGAAACCGAATGCACAGACATCATCCAACAGGGAGAAAGATGAGAAGAAAGAAGCAGGAAAAGGGAAACAAGAGAATGAACACGACTGTAGCTCCAGGCAAATGGTTTCAAGCCATCAGAATAAAAAAAGTAGGGACACTTTATCCCATGTAGGTAGTGCCCACATACACATAGGTCTGGCCATGTACACAGTTGTACCTTTCTATCTTTTGGTTTTCATTATTTCCTTTCTGAAATCCAGGGGTGGATTCTTATTTCCAAGCCCTCTTAGAAGTTTAACATTATGTGGTTCTTATAATGCCTCAAAGAGTTGAATGGGAATGGATTATTGAATAGTAAGAGAGAAAATACTCTCTAACAGAACCTTGTAACTCTAGGAATATTTTTAAAGTACATATTTTGGTCTACACATTGTTTTATTTTAATCTATATAACAGTGCCATTTGCATTCTAATCTTGGCTCTGTTGCTGCCTTACTAAGAGGTAGATGAATCTCTCGTTCTTTTTGGTGTTTTAATTTCCTCAGTGGTTAAGTAAGGATGATACATCCAACCTATCTTTCAGAACATCTGAGTAAATTACAGCAAAACCTTCCATAATGTTTTGGCTTAAAAGATTTCTCTGAACCATATTTATGTTTTCAGATACTATTTTTTTCCTCAACAGTCATCAATTGAATTCACAAAGGTAACATATTCATTTAATTTTATTGCTTTCTCTAAGTCCTTGAATAATCTCTAAATGTTTGGCTATGACTAATCAATGAATTTGAATTTTTGGTGAATGGCAATCATTACATACATGTTTCAAATATCTGCCCTATTTTGTATAGGGTGGTCTGGTTTAATTGTGAAAATAAAAGTTTATATTCAACAGCATTAAAATACTATTTTGTTATAATAAAATTCTTCTCATGACATGAGAAATCAAGTTGCAAAAATTCCATGTAGATATGAAAACATTATGTGTACCAAATTCTATGTTAGTCTGTTGAGAATAAATGCTGAAATTGGATATAAGCATACAAAGACAATCTAGTGAAAAAAATTGACTTTGCAAATGAAGAAAGGAGGGAAGTAAAATTTCTTAAGCAACCAGAAGTATTGCACTAAGTGCTCTACTGCACCACTGTTTCAATCCTCATCACAGCTCCATTACAGTTTCCTCATTTTATCTAAGAATAATCTGAAAGCCAGAGAAGTGAAATCATTTACCCAAATTCAGTGGTATAACCATGTTCAAACCCCAGATACTGTATGAGAGGTCGTAGGTCAAACATCAAGTCAAAGTATAAGTCTACTTGAGCCAATTTAGGGCGACACACACTAACTGACAACATGAGTACATTCGGGATATGGTCCCAGGATGGGAGTTGGGTACCGGGGGTGGTCAACTCAGGGTCCAGATATGGGTAGGCAGGTCATGCTGAGGCCATGGGTGATGTATTCTCCAAATCTGCTGACCACATCTTGCAGCTATTCATAGTGAATGTTCTCATGCACCCTTCCTAGGGACAGTCAGCTACTGTAGGTTGGTTCAGACCAGATCGGGCACACCTAAAAATCAATGTTCACAAACTTTGGCTACCTTTCATTCACCTTTAGTACATTCTAATATATATATATCACCGTTAGAGAGAAATCACAGCCATTTTGTGTACATGTGACATATATATAAATGTGTTCTCACCTTATACCTACACTAGAAATTCCACCCTTTTCACGCTTACCCCACACTTCACTCCATGGAAAATGCTACATAACCTGTGTTCCTTTTACAACTGGGAGCTGTTTTTCCTGTCCTGCCAGCTGTTCTGGGACCACCTTGCTATCTCATCTGTTGTCTCTGAGACATTTCTTCAGTTTTTTTGGACACGGTGCCTTTCCTTTTGGGGCCTTTGGGGGTCTGGCACTACAGTCAGAAACCTATATTCAGTACCAAAATACAACAAGCTAACCAACATTTCTTTATTTCTCGGAGAAACAATTCATGATAGAAAGTTTGCAAAGAGACAATTAGAGAATATTAAGACCACTTGTGTGGCCCTCTTTTGGGATGACAGTATGTATAGAAGAACATCAGGGAATTCCAACTACTAAGATCAAAATGGACAATAATCATGTTATAAAAATAACTCTAATTTATTGAACATTTATGATGTATCAAGGACCTCAAAAATGTAATTTCAAAACTTCATATAAATTTTAAGGGTAAATGTTACAACCTTATTTTACAGATGAAGTAACTGAAGCTCAGTAGGTGAATAACAACAAATAATTGCAGAGAATTTAAATTGGGATAGGTAATAAGTCCTCATCACGTATATTACTTATATACTATACATACAAGACAGGACCCAAAAAACCCTGAAATTTATTTATAAAAAAATTGTGTTATTTTTTGTCACATGTTTAAACTTCAGTCACCTTCAAAGTACTCTATGTTTTATGCCATACACCTGTCAAAATGCTTTTTCCACTGCTCAAAACAGTTTTTAAACTCATCGATTTTGATATATGTTAGTGCTTCTGCAGTTTTTTTTTTTCACCTCTTCCATATCAGTAAAACATTTCCCTTTGAGGACTTTTTTCATCTGGAGAAACAAACAAGCAAAAAGTCACTTGGGGCGAGATTACGAGAATAGGGAGGGTGGGGCACCAGGGGTCATGATGATTTGGTCAAAAATTGCTGAATACTCGACGTGGTGTGGGCAGGTGTGTTGTCATGGTGGAAGAACCAGTCACCTGTATGTACAACTCAGGATGTTTCTTCTGCAAATTGTGGTGCAATCTTCTCAAAACTTCCAGATAAAAACTTTGGTTGACCGTTTGATCTGGAGGAACAAATTCCGAGTGTACTATAAGGGGCCCACCTCCAAAAGATAGTTCTGTTTTGTTTTTTCTATTTGGCTGTTTTCTGTTTTGTTTTTTGAATCTCCTCTTGTATAACTTGTTTAATCTTTGCAACAACCCTATAAAGCAAGTATCAGTATCATATCGATTTACATATATTAAGCTGATATAGAGAGAGGTTAAATAATTCCAGAATCATATCACTCAAAGCTAATAGACTCAAATTTCAAATCCAGGCAGTCTGGCTTCAACAGTCAAGCTCTTAAGTGCTGCTCTATACTCAGCATCATGCAGACACCGAGTAGACACAGAAGGATTTATACCTAGACTTGGACTTCAAAGTCAGTATACTTTCAAGGTATTCATGTTTCTCATCCCTAGCTGCTCTTTAAAATAATATGGGGAGTATTTTGGAGGTAGGACTTCCATTGAAGGGATGTGATCATTTTATCACGTATGTAGACTGAAGGAGCTTTTACTTGAGCTGTTTATTTACTCCTAAGTGTTAGCAAATCCTAAAAGAGGAGAGGAACATCTCTCCTACTGCTTTGAAATGAAAGCTCTCATTTAGATTTATCAGTTGACTTGTTGGTAGACTTTGAGGCAAGGTCTGGGCCCATTGCCACTGGCACTAGCCTAACCACCATTGCCAGCAAACTTGGTCCCCAAAGCCTATACAGGTTCTGCAGAAATGCTTTTATGCCCTAAGATTAAGTTTTGGCCTGTACCTCTCTTAACTTTTCACTTTGACAAACATGTATTAAATTTCAGCTATGAGCAAAATACCGTGCTAGGCACTTTGAGGAACACATATTTCTTGTCCTCAAGGAAAGCACAATCTTTTGAGGAAAATATAAATATTGGCAGCCAAATAGAATTCATATTACAGTGCCAAGGAGTCCCTTTGGTTCTATATCTAAGTTTAAGTTTCTGCTATGTGTGAGAAAATTAGAATGGGCTCAGGTATACTCAGGGGGTCAAATCAAGGCACATAAAGGTGAGATATGGAGGCTTACAATGTGTTTCACTCTCATAAATGAGTTTAAGCAACACTGTGAGCTTTTAATGTACCCTGGAGAATTAGGTAGATCATTATTATTGTTGTTGCTGTTTTATTCTCCAATGACGAGTTTACAGCATCTTCTCTTCAGTGGTTTGTGTTCCTGAGAGCAAAATAAACTCAATATTTTCTTCCTGCAACCTCTCTTGAATATTAATGCTATCTTTATTTATTGTTTGGCAAAATATGACAAAAATAAAAATGCACTACAGCGAAAAGAACATGCATACACCAAAAATATCTAGCTACTGTCAGACTACTTGTGTCATCATCATTATCAATAAGTGCACATTTGACAAGCATGCTACATACACTGCATCCTCCCACAATTCCTTCTCACCACTGACCTTTCTTAAAGGGTGCTGTCGGTTCTTTGGTTGCTAACTGTGGAATTTCCATTAATTTTAAACCTGTTCAGTTTTGTCATGATTCAACTAGAAACATGTAGTTCAGTGACAATGGACCAAGGAGATTTATAAGAGCAGTCTTGTAGAAACAGACTTTGAGGGCCACAGATTCTTTTCTCAAAGAGCTTTGTATTCAGAAGGTCCAGTATATAAAACAAACAATAAAACTGTCATGGCTGAAAGGGGGTGTGGATGAAGTCTCACCTGTACAGACCTACTATCACATACTAGAGCAGGCTAAAGAAATTTCACAGAGCCTTTTAAGTTCTGTACATCACAATTTAGAAAACCACTGATCCAATCCATTTCAGAGATAAAGACTTAGAATATCAAGCCAATTAAAGCAGCTAAGGTCACATAGTTAGAGGCACAGTTGAGACTAACATTCTTATCCTTTCAGTCCTATCCCAGTGATCTTTTTATACTACTTTTTTGCCTCCTTACATAATGCAGTCTGAGGGAAGGAAAAGTGAGACAATTTATAGACACATTTGTTATGACAGTCTGTTTTATTTTCCAGTGTTGGCAAAATAGAACTCCTCTGAGGTTTGCCAGATGCTCCTAGAATCACAGTGTGATCAATAAGTGAAATAACTATTGTATGTTGGACCAATAAAGTGGAAAGCCTTGGCTACCCTGTGTTCTTAGATCTGGAATAGAACATATAAAATTATTTGCATAAAATTCCATGAGCTCTGGCAGCCAAAAGTAAGTTTGACTACAGTGACAAGTTGAGTAGGATTATAGACAGTACAGTCAGACTTGTCTGTAGTTCAACTTTATTCTTAAGAGTGATGCCAATTCTAGTCAATGCCATTGAACTACCCTGATAAAACTCTGTTCAAGAACACAAATTCTAATAGGTGGCGGTATTTTGTTGTATATGTATCCATTTGACTCAACAGAACATGAGCATTATCCAGTAGAATGATCCAATGTCATTTTCACTTGCTTGTAACTTAGGCATAAACAAATCCCTCTAGTAGTAAATATGACAAACTAAGCTTTAGGGAACACTAGTAACTACTGACGGAATTAGTGATTTTAACTATATGTTCATTCCCAGTCTGGTGCTATCTGTTCAAGTTGCTTCATAACCTATGTTCTTCCCTTTTCTAAAGAAAATGTTGGTAGTTTTTCCTTTTTTGAGAAACTTGCCTCTGGTAGATCTTTCTGTCATGAATCTTCCTTTCTCTTCTATTCTTCTTGCTAATATACTGTTTTAAAACTTAAAAAAAATAAAATGTTAACTGATATTGAAGATATGCAAATAATTCCTCAGCATTTTCTTATTCCCTTTTATAGATAGGAATTGACCTGTAGCCTAACCACATCTACAGCAGAATTTTATCCACATAAAATGCACTCAAGCAATTATTCTTTCTGGCAGCCTTCAGTAACAGCAGGATTTATCTGAAGGCAATCAGAATTATTTTCTCATACTTTTAAAATTCTTTATATCATAATTTTTTTCTTAAAAAAACCTTTTTTACACAGTACGGTAAAGAAAAAAATAGACTGATCATATACATAACCATTGTTACAATTTTAAAAGTGCTATATAAATTATAATTTGGTTATTAATTGCATTATTGACATTGATCACAGAATGCTATGAATCATAATATCAACTTAGAATTATATTAGGTTTGACTCTGGAAAAATAAAGAGCCAGAGAGAACCCCATGTGAATCCTTTCTCTTCTGCCAGGACTAAACACACCCAGTGAGTGTGATCCATTTCTCAAGTTATCCAGGAAAGAAGAGATCCTGTCTTTCAAGAATCAATTTCTAGAAAATGTCAAAGCAAGGAACTCTAAAAACTTTCCCCCTCCATAAAAGCAATGAAATATATCTCACAAAAACTGTTGGAATAAAACTTTTCAGAATTTTGGAATCTAACCAAAAGCTTGCAACAATCCATATAGCAAACAAACAAATAAGAAACAAAAAAAATTGGCTAATCTCTGTGAGAAGTGTGAATCTGAGTCTTAATTTACACTAGTCCAATATCCTGGTATACAGTTCAAAAGTAGCCTTGGAAATAACAATCCACATTCTGAGGACCAATACCCGAGAAAACAGAATGGAACATAAATGCAAATCGTTTCTATTTGGCCTATCTCATGGTTCCCTAGAAGGCCTGCTCAGAAAAGTCAGTCTTTATTGGATCTGACTGAGGACCTTCCTAATACTAAAGCTGTTACCCCAGGGGATATTGTAAAAATATGTATGGGGCCATGAGTTGGTTCACACCTGTAATCTCAGTACTTTGATAGGCCAAAGTGAGAGGACTGCTTGAGCCCAGGGGTTTAAGACCAGCCTAGGCAACATGGTGAAACCTCATCTCCACAAAAAAATCAAAAATTAGCCAGGCATCATGATGTGCCTATAGTCCCAGCTATGTAGGAGGCTGAGGTGGAAGCATCACCTGAGCCTAAAAGGTCAAGGCTGCAGTGAGCTGTGATCTGCCACTGAATTCTATATGAGGCAACAGTGAAACTCCAACTCAAAAAGAAAAAAGTATATAGGCATAAATGCTTTATTCTCTGCCTTAGACTTTATGTCCTGGTTCCACAGAGCCTAGAAGTCAGCCAGAGTTGATTGTGTCAGACCTTCACAGATCTTTCCTGAGCTTGTGCACAGACATGCCCCTGCACTTGACTTTCAAGGTCCCCAGAAATAGGAAACAGCTTTTCAAAGCCCTTATTTACAAAGCAGCTCATGCCCAGCCTTTCCTCCCAAGTATTTTGGTAAGCAGATTGTTTGTCCCAGCTGTTATCCATTTTCTTAGGCAGCAGAGACTAGAATAAGCTAGCAGATTTCTCTTTAAGATTAGGAACATAGGACTGGGCATGGTGGCTCAAGTCTGTAATCTCTGCACTTTGGGAGGCCAAGGAAAGAGGATTGCCTTAGATCAGGGGTTTGAGAACTGCCAGAGCAACTTGATGAGACTTCATCTCTACAATAATTCCAAAAATTAGCAGGGCTTGGTGGCACATGCCTATGGTTCAAGCAACTTCTGCTGAGGCAGAAGGATAACCTGAGCCCAGCAGGTCGAGGCTGTAGTGGCCATGAGCTTGCCACTGCACTTCAGCCTGGGTGATAGAGTGAGACTCCAACTCAAAAAAAGGGGAGGGGGGGAGAGATTAGGAACATAGCAAGAATGTTTGCCTCAGCACTTTTGTTCAACATTGTAATGGAACTCCTAGAAAATGCAATAAGACAAGAAAAGTCACTCCAATTAAAAAGAAAAACTATCCATCTATGCATGACTTGATTTTGTACATAAAAATACATAAGCTATCATAGAAGCTATTAGAATTAATTAATGAACTCAATAAAGTTGCAGATACAAAACCATATAAAATCAGTGGCATTTTAAATAAACTAACTACAAACTATCTGAAAAGAAAATTAAGACAATAATCCCATTTACAACAGTATCAAAAAGAATAAATAGTTAATAATAAACTTTACTGATGAGGTGAAAAACGTACATATCAAAAAACAACAAAAAAATTGTTGAAAAAGAAAACTCTGGACTTCTGGGAAGATGGTAGTAGAGTGAGTTGGACTATATTAGTTCTTATGTGAGTTAGTGTATGTATGGAAAATTTTGCTTACATTTCTCCGAGTAGGTGGGTGTGTGAATGGCTGACTAAGTCGGAACTCAGGAGTAAGTGCCAGGGCTCCCTGGTGAAGTGGCTGGTGCCGTAGCTGCTCTGCTTGGACCCTAGCACTTTCTGGGGTGCAGAAGCTGAGCACCACTTTTTTTAAATTACCAGAGCCCTTCCCTGGAAGAAGCTGCCAAGAGTGACTGTCGGTTCCAGACTCTGCTTCACCACTGCAGTGCCTGGCTGGACACTGTCAGCAATGGCTGTGGAGCACAGTGAGGAAGCCCAGAGGTAGAGCTCCACTGGAGAAGATGAAAGAGGCACCCTGCCACCATCTTCAAAACTGGGCATAACAGTGCTCTGGCACCACAGACCAACCTAATCTCTTAGATTGACTATTCAGGGGTTGATTGTGACCGAGAGGGAATATCTTGAAAGAACAAACTCTAGAGGGATAGAATGAGTTCTGAGTCTTAGGTGCCCCATATCTCAGGCTGATTCAGCTGTGGGACAAAAAGTGTGACTAGAAAAGGGTGAGGAAGACCCCCAAAGAGATCAGCGGTGAGTCTAGAGCTGATGCAACTCCCTCTTCCCAAGCAGTCCTCTGAACATCAGACCCACATGGCTGGGGCATGACTGAGAGGGACAAACCCAGGCAAAGTCTGAATGTCAATCGTGATAGGAGGACTCTAGTCCAGGATAAGCTTGACTGGGGCATCTGCCTCCCCGCACCTGCCAACACATGGAGAATAGACAATCCTCTACCTCCCCAGTGGTGGGGATGCCCCCGATAATACAAGAAAAGGAGGAAAGGGCTGAAGTCCCACCTACCTTCACCACCTCCTCCTCTTTCCCCAGGACAGACACTGGGGAGATTGTGAATGAGACTGTTGCTCCACAGGGGACAAGAGAGGGACTTACTTGCCAGTAGCTGAGAGGAACAATGATAGAACCTGCCATAAGAGGGCAGGTTGCTTTTTGGTTTTTGGTTTGTATGTTTGTTTCTTTGGTTTTTAATTTTTTTGTTCTTTTTCCTTTGTGCGTAAATGTGTATGTGAGGGTTTGATCTGGATTCCCCTCCACCTTTTCTTTTTCATTTTTTCTTTCTTCTTTTTTTCTCTTCTTACATTTTTGTTTCTGTTTATGTGGGCACGTGAATGACTGAGTGTTCATCTTTCAGTTTTGTTTTGTTCTTCTTTTTTAGTTTAATGTGCGTGTGAATGTATGTGTGAGGGTTTTATTTGAATACCTTTTCTTCTCTATTCTTTTTTAAAATTTGTGTTGGGAGTGTGTGTGTGTGTGTGTGTGTGTGTGTGTGAGTGTGTTTGGCTTTCTTGTTTGTTGTTTTTGTTTGTTTGCTTGTTTTCTTTCCAGTTTGTTTTGGTGTGTGTGTGTGTGTGTGTGTGTGTGTGTGTGTGTGTGTGTGTGAATTGTTTTTTGCTTTGTTTGCTGCATTTGTTTTTCTGTGTTTTTTTATTTTATTTTTATATTTTTATCCATCTTATTAAATTCTACTTTTCTCTGTTCTCCTTATTGCTGTTACTGTATCATGGACTCAGGGGGTACACACAAGTATCCATTGCCTCGTCATATACTGTGGGTGGGGAGTGGGTCTCAGGAAACGCATACCACAATCAGTGAACATTGTGATTTGCAAGTCGTTTCTGAATCCTAGCTCCCCATTCTCCAGGTTATTCAACTCTCAAAACTATGAGAGACAACAAAGCTTCCCACCCACAACCTGTTTCAAAACAGAAAAATTCAGAACCCCGATAGGGTAAGAATAGATGGCTGAGCAAATATCAGAAGTGAAAGCCTCTCCCACTGCCAATGACTAATGGAACTAAATAGAAAAGAAAGAGACCTGTCACAAATGAGAAAAAATCAATGGAAGAACACAGATAATTACCAGTGTACCAAAGAGAAAACTCCTGAAAAATCAGACCTCAGAGCCCAAACAATGGAACTCACCAATGATTGGACCCAGAATACAACAGGTATTAAGGAATGAATGGAAAGAGTGAATAAGACTCAAGAAAGACAAGATGCAACACTGAAAGAACTTGTAACAGATTTTGACCATAACAAATTTCATTCAGGAAATAAATAAGATGATAAGCATGGAAAGCAGAACTAATCAAGCAGAAGAAAGAATCTCAGAACTTGAGGACCAAAACATGGAATTAACTCAATCTGTAAAATAACATAGAAAGAAAACTCAGAAAGAAGAACAAAGCCTTCAAGAGATATGTGATTATATCAAGAGGCTGAACTTATGCCTGATTGTTATCCCAGAAAATAAAAGGAAACCAGGGAACACCTTGGAGCAAGTGTTCCAGGAAGCTATCCAAGAATACTTGCCCTATCTCATGAGAGATATGACCATCCAAACACAAGAAATACAGAGAACCCCCACAAGACATCAAAATAGAAGACCAACTGTTAGACAAATAGTAATTCACCTATACAATGTAGGTACAAAAGAAAAAAATTCTAAAGGCAACAAAAGAGAAAGGTCAGACTACCCACTGGGGAAAATCAATCAGAATAGCAGCAGACCTATTGGCAGAAGCACTACAAACTAGAAGGGACTGGAGTCCAATATTCAAAGTCCTCAAAGATAAACAATTTCCACCAAGACTTTTCTACCCAGTCAAGTTACGCTTCATCAGTGATGGAGGATTAAAATCCTTCCCAGACATCCAATCTCTAAGAGATTATGCAACTTCCAGACCAGCTCTACAGGAGATACTTAAAAAGGTATTAAGCACAGAAGAAAGAAAGAAAAAAAGAATGACCATGTGATTCCCAAGATAATATAGAATCAACAGAAAAATACACTGCAACAGCAAACTTGAAAAAATACACATATGTCAACACAAAAGTTAGAACAAAACAAACACAGAAAGAAAAAAATTTCATAAGAATCTCAACATGGGGATAAACACTCACATTTCAATAATCAGCCTAAACTTGAATGGACTAAATGCACCACTGAAAAGACACAGAATGTCAAACTGGATTAAAAAATACATGACCCAATAATTTGCTGCATCCAGAAAACTCATCTCACCCCAAGGGATGCAACTCAAAGTTAGAGGATGGAAAAGGAATTTTTAGGCAAATGGGTCACAAAAAGAAGGCAGGACTTGCGATCTTAATATCAGACAAAACAACTTTTAAGTTATCAAAAATTACAAAAGATATGAAAGGATACCACATAATGATAAAAGATTCAATCCATCAACAAAAAATACTCATCTTAAACATATATGCACCCAACACAGGAGTCCCAGCATTTATAAAGCAACTACTGAGTAAACTTAAAAAAAAGAAAAAAAAGATATTGACTATACCACTATTATAGCCTGGTACTTAAATACCCTACTGACAATCTTAGCTAGATCATCAAGGCAAAAATCATCATGGAGATCTGGAACTTTAAATTGACACTTGACCAAATGGACTTAGTAGATACTTCTAGAAAGAGCACTTCACCTAACAACTGGAGGATATATATTCTATTCATCACCACATGGAACATCCTCCAAGATTAATCAAATCCTCAGCGATAAATCAGTATAAACAAATTTTATAATATTGAAATACTGTCATGTACCTTCTCAGATCACAGGGGAATAAAAATAAATATCAATACCAAAAGAAGCCCCCCAAACCTCACAAAGACATGGACACTAAAGAGCATGATGCTGAATGATTCCTGGGTCAACACAGAAATCACAACAGAGATTTGAAGATTCCTAAAAACAAATGAAAACAAATAAACTTCTTTTCAAAACCTCTGGGATGTCTTGAAAACATTTCTAAGAGGGAAATTTATATCTTTATGAAAATACATCAATGAAATGGCAAGATCACAAGTTAACAACCTGACAAATCACTTAAGGAAGTTGTAAAGACAAGATCACCAAAACCCTAACTTTAGCAGAAAGAATCACTAACCTAAAAGCCCAAATATGGGCTATCAAAGACAAAAATATCACAGAAAAAATAAACAGAACAAAAAACTGGTTCTAAGAAAGAATAAACAGGATTATGGGAACCGTAGTCAGAATGAGAAAAAGAGAGAACAAATCCAAATGAAAACAATCAGAATGGCAAAAGATCAAATCACAACGGGCCCCAAAGAAATATAAGAGATCATGAGACATTACTATGTATACCTGTATGGAAACAAACCTGTAAACATAAATGAAATGGAGGACTTTCTGAAATCTCACAACCTCCCAAGGTTGAAACATGAAGACACTGAGACACTGTATAGACCAATAACAACCCAGGAAATCGACTTCATCATAAGAAAGCTATCTACAAAAACAAAAACAAAAACAAAAAAACAAAACACTGAAGCAGAAGGCTTTCAAGTGGAATTCTACAAAACATACAAGGAGGAGCTGATACCAATCCTATTGAAAATATTCCAGGAATTCTCCCCCAAATCATTTTATGAAGCTAATATCATACTGATACCCAAACCAGGTAAAGATTCAACAAAAAAAGAGAATTACAGGCCAATGGTCCCTAATGAACATAGAAGCACCAATTGTCAGCAAGATTCCTGTAAATTGAGTACAATGATACATCTAAAAAAAATCATCCACCAGGACCAAGAAAGCATCATCTCCAGGACTCAGGGCTGGTCCAACATCTGTAAGACCATAAATGTAATTACATACATCAACATATGCAAAAACAAGAACCACATGATTATATCATTAGATGAAGAAAAAGTTTTTGATAAAACCCGCATCCCTTCTTGATAAAAACCTTCTAACACCTAGGCATAGAAGGAACATACTTCAAAATAGTAAGCATCATCTACGATAAACCCACAGTCAGCATTTTGCTAAATTGAGAGAAACTGGAAGCATTTACCCAGAAAACCAGAACAAGATAAGGGTGCCCACTTGCACCCCTCCTGTTCAACGTTGTGTTGGAAGTCCTAGCTAGAGCAGTTAGACAAGAAAAGGGAAACAGGGGTATCCAAATAGGAAAAGAAGACATTAAGTTATCCCTTCTTTGCTGATGAAATGATCCTATACCTTGAAAATCTAAAAGTATCTGTCAAAAACCTACTTACAATGATAAAGGACTTTGACAAAGTCTCAGAGTACAAAATAAACGTTCAAAAGACAATTCCATTCTTTTACACCAATAACAAACAAGCACAGAACCAAATAAAAAGCACAATCCCATTCATAATACGCCTCCTACACACACACACACACACACACACACACACACACACAAGAAAGAAATACCTTGGCATGTTCCTAACCAGAGAAGTGAAAGAGCTTTACAATGAAAACTACAAAACACTGATCAAAGAAATGCAAGAAGACACAAACAAATGGAAAAATATTCCACATTCATAGATAGGAAGAATTAACATTGTTAAGATGTCCATCCTACCAAAGGCAATCTACAGATTCAACACAATACCCATTGTATGACCAACATCATTTTTCTCAGATCTGGAAATGACAATAGAGATATTCATATGGAAACATAAATGACCACGAATAGGCATAATAATCCTCAGCAAAAGAAAGTAGGTGGTATCACACTCCAGACTTTATAAGGCTACAATAATCAAAACAGCCTGGTATTGGTACAATAACAGGCATATAGACTAATGGAAACAGGACAGAGATTCTGGATGCAAAGCCTCAATTTCTCAACCAACGCATTTTCAACAAAGCCTCCACCAACAACCACTGTGGAGAGGAGAACCTATTCAGCTAACAGTGCTGGGGAAACTGGCTGACAACATGCAGAAAATTGAAACAGGACCTCTGCCTATCACCATATACAAAAATAACTTCTAAATGGATCAAAGACCTAAATGTAAAACCTCAAGTCATAAGAATCTTAGAAAATGCAGGAGACACCCTTACAGAAATTGGAATAGGTCAACAATTCCAATCAAAACCCAAATGTCCATGCCATAACAGATAAGATAGAAAAGTGAGACCTCCTTAAACTGAAAAGTTTCTGCAAAGCAAAAGAAATCATCAAGGGAGCAAGGAGACAGCCTACAGAATGGGATAAATTATTTGTCACCCGTATATCTGACAAAGGCCTAAAATCCAGGATCTACAAGGAACACAAACCTGCCAAAAGGAAAAGAACCAACAGCCCTATTAAAACATGGGCAAAAGATGTAAATAGACACTTCTCAAAAGAAGATATACAGGCAGTCAAGACACATGAAAAAGTGCTCAACCTCACTAATCATCAGAGAAATGCAAATCAAAACCACATTAACAGGGGTGGGAAACTATGGGGGGGAAGGGAAGGAAGGTGGGATTAAGGGTAGTAATATCTGCCTGGGGATGGGAAAACACCCCTTACCAACAAGGGTGCCTGAAGGAAGCATATTTGTATACCTAACCCTTAACTGTACCCCACATATCAAAATAAAAAATACTGATAAAAAATAAATAAATAAAACATTTTGACACATTAAAAAAAAAAACAACCACAGTGAGGTACCACCTAACTCTGGTAAAAATGACTATCATTAATAAAACAAACAACAACAGATGCTCACAAGGATGCAGAGAAAAGGGAACATTTCTACACTGCTGGTGGAAGTACAGACTAGTTTAAACTCTATGAAAAACAATGTGGTAATTTCTAAAAGAACTAGAAATTGACCTTCCATGTGACCCAGCAATCCCCCTACTGGGAATATACCTGAAGGAACTCAAATCATTCTACTAAAAAGATACCTCCACATGCATGTTATTGCAACACTATTCACAATAGGAAAAACATGGAACCAACTGTGCTGCCCACCAATACGAGACTGAATCAAAACATGTGGTACATATGCAAAATGGAATATTACACAGCCATAAAGAAGGACAAACATGGACTTTGCAGCAACTTGGATGGATTTAGAGTCTATCATACTCAGTGATCTATCACAGAAACAAAGAACAGAGTACCACATGTTCTCACTCATAATCGGATCCTGAACAATTACCATAATACTATAAGAAAGGGATTCACAGTAGCAGGATACTGCCAGAGTCAGGGGAAGGGGTAACACAGCATCAATAAGGGTACCTGATCTCAAATCTGGCAAAGTGGGAACCAAAGGGAGGCACAACCCTTACCTGTATGATGTCCACTTATGTACCTAATACTGAATTGTATCCACATCTCAAAAAATATATATATAATATTATATATATATATATAAATGAAAGCCCTAAACAAGTGGAAAGTTATTAAATATTCATAGATTGGAGGACTCAGTATCAGTAAGATAGCATTACTCCCACAAGTTGCCTCCAAAGACATTGTAATCCCTATCAAAATTCTATCTTCCATTTTTTCATAAATGGCCAAGTAGATCCTATAATTCATATGGAAATTTAAAAGACCATCAAATGCCAAAACAATCTTGAAAATGAAAAACAAGGTTAAATAACTTACATTTCTTAATTTCAAAGCTTACCCTAAAAGTACAGTAATCAAAGTAGTGTGGTACAGACATAAAAGTAGACATAGAGATCAATGTAATGGAGTCCAGAAACACCTATTTTTTATACAGTCAACTGATTTTTAACCAAGTGTGCCAAGACCATTTAATTGAGAAAAAATAATCTTTTCAACAATTGGTGCTGGAACAACTGGATATGCACATGGAAAAGTATAAATTTGGATACCTATCTCAAGTCATATACAAAAATTAACTCGAAATGGGTTAAAGACCTGAGTTCAAATGCCAAAAGCATAATAAAATTCTTAGAAGGAAACTCAGGGGTAAATTTTTATGACTTGGAGTTAAGCAACAGTTTAATACATATGACACCAGAGGCACAAGCATCAAACAAAACATTAGCAAATTTGATTTCATCATAATTAATTATTTTGTATGTTCAAGAAACAACTACAGAATAGAAGAAAATACTGCACATAATAAATCTGATAAGGATCTAGTTCTCAGAATATACAAAGAATTCTTACAGCTCAACAATAAACATACTAACAATCCAATTAAAAATGTGCAAAGAATTTGAATTGTCATTTCTTCTAACAAGATATACAAATGTAAAATAAGCACATAAAAAGGTGCTGAAGATCATTATTCATTAAAGAAATACAAATCAAAGCCATTATGAGATACCACTTCATACCCATAAGTTGGCTATAATAAAACACACATCCACACAGGAACACACAAGCACAAAACAATATAAAGTAACAAGTGTTAGAGAGGATGTTGCGAAATTACAAGCCTCACACATTGCTGATTGTACTGTTAATGGCTACAGTTGCTATAAAAAAAGCTTGACAGATTCCCCAAAATTTCAACATGGAGTTACTGTACAACCCAGCAATTTCACATCCACATATATAACCAAGATAACTGTCTGCACAAATAATTCATCACTAATGTATATAACAGCACTATTCACTACTGCCAAATGGTGGAAACAACTTAAATATTCATTAACTGATGAATGGGTAAACAGTATGTGATATATCTTACAGTGGAATATTATATAGTAATAAAAAGACTGAAGTATTGGTACATGCAGTAACATGAATCAACCTTCAAAACACTATATTAAATGAAAGTGGCCAGACACAACAGGCCACAGATTGTATGATTTCATTTAAAGGAAATAGCCAGAAAAGGCAAATCTATAGAAACACTAAGAAGATCAGTGGTTTCCAAGGGCTGAAGATAAAAGGAAATTGGGATTGACTGCTGATAGGTATGGGGTTTTGAGGGGAGATGATGGAAATGTTCTGGAATTAGATAGTGGTCACATTTGCAAATTTGTGAATATACTAAAAACCACTGAATATACTAAAATCTACTTTAAGATAATCAAAATGGTAAGTTATATGCTATGTACATATTGTGTACATTACCAAAGAGAGGTTCTAATTTGTTTAGCCTATGGATTAACCTAAAATATATTTTTAAAGAAACGTTAAAACAGGATAAGAATTCAGAAATATTTTTTGTTCTAATTGCCATCTCCTGAAGGAATAAACTGCTGGGGCACAGTTTTATGTAACAAAAAATAGAAGAACTTTCCTGTGTAAGAAATAAAAGTCATTATGAATTAGATACATAAAATCTTAGTAAATGGCCAATTCTGGAAAGTGTAAGGAACACATTTCATTTCCTTAAAGATGTGTGTGTATGTAAAAGCATCCCTGCCTGGGAAGAGTGGGAGTAATCGTGATGAAAAGTGAATTCCACTGATGGTAATGCAATTATCAGGTGGGGGGTATTTGTTGGGTAGTGACCTACTTGAATAGCAAGTGACAGCAGAGATCTGAACGATTAAGAAGGGGAGATGTAATAATGACAGAAGCGTTAAAAAGCAAGAGAACCAGGAAAGAGAATATGAATAGCTGGCTAGGAACAACCAGTTTAAGTGTGTCGAGAAGGTCTTGCATCAGTCAAGAAGATACTAGTCCAGAGTCACTTATGTGGGTGAGAGAGGAGGCTGGGAGAACTGTCTGCCTACTTGAGGGATTACAATGGCTAAACTGGCAATTCCAATGAAACAAAACAGAGGCAAAAGGAGAAGAAGGAAAAGAGGAAAGAGGAGGAGGAAGAGAACAAGGAAGACAAGGAGGAGGAAGAGGGTAGAAAGAGAAGAATGAGCAGACCTTTTCTTTTCAATATACCTACTAGGTAAACGTGAACAAATAAGGCTTTAGCTTGTAAAGACAAAGATAATGGCGGGGGGGAGGTAAGGTGAAAAAGAGGAAAGGTTTATTAAAGTCTGAATAGTGACTTAGATTTATTTGCATCAAGTGCATTTAGGCAGTGTGATCATTACCCACACATCAATTACTGTATTTTATATATAAAAACATAGGAAACCATTGGTTTTCCTAGTGGTTATTTAAAGTGCATCAGAACCACCTGGGGAGGTATTAAAACCTATACTTTTGGTCTCACCACTGGAGTTTTTCAGGCAGTTTTTCATCTCATTTTTAGGAATGGGACCTAAAAATATGCATTTCTAACAAGTTCCTGAGTGTGGCTGTCAGTGGCTGGACAAACAATACTTTGAGAATCACTTACTTAGAAAGTAGCATACAAAGGAAGAAATCCTGGGGATTCTAATGTCTATAGAAGAATGGATGAGATCGAGATGGCAGAGTATGAGCAAGCTATTTATAGACCACCTGCTACCTGTGCTAGGTTCTGGAGATCAGAAACAGAGGAGGGCAATGCAGGCAAATTTTACCCTTGTATAGCCGACAATATACTGATGTTTATGCATTTATATGTCAGTTGCTGATGGTGCTTTCTTGTCTGAATTTTACATGCTAATTATTATTATATATAACCATGGAAATCCAGGATGAGTAAAAAAAGTATTGTATATCCAAGATATACAACTTTGCTCATATCAGATTCTGTATACACAAAAACTTGTTATAATAAATACTCTCAAATGAGAGTGTGAGGATTACACAAACAAATGCTGGAGCAGATGAATGAAAAACTCCTGGCAGATCTGTGCTCTATGGGTTAAAAAACAAAAGTTTAATTCACAAATATACTTTACGTAAAAGAAGGATTTCTAGCCGGGCTCAGTGGCTCAGCCTGTAATCCCGCGCCTTTGGGAGGCTGAGGTGAGTGGATTGCCTGAGCCCACGGGTTCGAGACCCGCCTGGGCAGCGAGACCTCATCTCTACAATAAATCAAAAAATCAGTCGGGCGTGGTGGTGCATGCCTGTAATTCCGGCTACTTGGAAGGCTGAGGCGGAAGGATCACTGGAGCTCAGCAGGTCGAGGCTGCGGTGGCTGGGAACGGCCACTGCACTCCAGTCTGGGTGACAGAGTGAGACTCCAACTCAAAAAAAAAAAAAAAGAAGGATTTCTTTAAGAGGCTTGAAGTAAAACCATATCCAAGAGAGTTGCCAGGATTAGCAAATGAAAATACAGGATATCAGTTAAATTTACATTTCAGATAATAAGCATTAAATTTTAAAACTATAATAAAGTTTTATGCTTCATTTGTGACATATTTACACTAATTTTTTCATTGCTTGTGTAAAATTTAAATTTAACTGGGTGTCCTGTATTTTATCTGGCAACCCTAATCTGAATGGACTTTGACCAAACATTCATTCAATGAACTTTTAATATGTTGCCAATCTTTTAAAGAAGACAGGAGCATATTCTGTCCATACATAATAAAACAAAGAATAAAATGATGCTCAATCTGCAAAGGCTTTATGGATGCAATAGAAAGGGAGACCAACATGACTGCAATAATCAAGGAAGAGAGCTACATCATTGAGCAAAGATGACTTCAACTGGTCCCAAAGGCTTTGTAGAATTTGATTAGTCAAAAGCTAGCACTAAGAGTATGCAGAAGAGAACAGCATGCATACGAAGTGTAGTGTCTCCACCAAGGACAGCAGGCAAAAGAAAGAGGAAGATCAGCTGTGACAGACCGAGCTAATTTCTGCATATCAGGCACAACTTCACAATCTGTACGGCACAAGGCCTCTTAGAGCACAACTACTGACCCTCATCAATATTTCAGTATGTGTCTATGACCATAAACTGCACCCCCCCCACCCATTTTTTCAGTATTCTCAGAGCTACTTAAAGAAACTTGCAAGAAAAGCACACTACAAGATACCTGGACACTCTGAGCCCGTAAAACAAATAAATATCTTTTGATGTTTGGGGTATTTTTAACTAGAAAATAAATAGATCTTTGGTCTTAATGCCAAAAACAAAAAACAAAAAAAACCTGGAAATTTGCACCTATGCAGACAGAAAAAGTCAGCAACTGGTAGAGAGCAACTCTTTCTCTGATTCTAATTTGAAATGTAGGTTCTATATGTCCTGTATTTCTCATGCTATAGCATGAGGCATCACCTTGGAGTCAGTAAACCTGGACCCTAGTCTCCTGGGTATGCTCTCAGGTGAGAAAGTAACTGGGCTTTAGTTTCTCAGCAGTAAAGTAACAGTTTGGGATTATATGACTTCTCAGGGCCATTCCAATTTAACATTCAGTGATTCATTAAATAAATCATCCACTCATTAAACACTTACTGAGAGGTGCCATATGCAAAGCAATTTTCTAGGAGCTGTGATGGATACAGAAAGAGTTACTTTTTCATCACTAGGTAAAGTTATGAGGGGAGTAGTTTGCTCCTTTACCTCATGTTTACATGGAAGGACCCAACTTGGGGACACCACAGAGGGCTGCCCCTGGCCTAGTGAACTCAGATTGCCAGAATTTCTTATCAGTTTCCTGCTTCTTTTAAAAAAAAATATATATTCTACTCACTTCCCTAAGTCTCCTCAAGAAAACTTAACTGGTCTGCATTTCATTTTTTGGCGGGTCCTGGTTTCAGACTTCCAGGGTAGCAGTCCATTTGATAAACTAAAATGTGTCAAAAACTCTAAAGAAAGAAGGAAGGAGCTATAGCTGAGTAACTTGCAAGGTAATAGTGAGCTTCACTCTATTTTTTTCTGTGTATTAGCAGTTTTAACTAGAAATTAACTGAGATTTAACAAAGAAAAAAATAAACATTTGCCAAGGTTTGCTGGTACTGGCACAGAGCTAAGTGCTATCATGTAGCACCTTATTTGATCTGTACAACCATCTTGTGACAAGTTTATTAAGTCCTCATAGATGAAGTGGAGACAAGAAATAGGTAGTTAACTTGCCCCAGGTCAAAAACACCAGGGCTAGGAATAATATAGATTGTCTTGATACAAAACCAATGTTCTTCCTGGCAAACTGGCTAATCTATAGGCATAGTTCCAGGCTGCCAGTATGTCTCAACCACTTGTGAGATATATCCATTAATAATTGTTAAAATAACAATACATTTTTAAAATGTAGATTAAATTCATTTTTAATAATGTTAGTTTCAATATCTTCATTAGTTGTTCAAAGTAGGAGATTTACTGCCCAAGTGTAAGGGATTGTACATAATCCCTACCACAGGAATATTTGTTCACACAATGCCATATGTCATCAGTGCTATTACAGAAAAAGAAATATTCAAAGTGCTGAATGGCAACCAGATGAATATGGGGATTCTTTGGGGCAGGTGAGCCTGCCTTACTTCAGTTCTGAAATTGCACACTGAGTATAGATATCTACCTTTTACACAAGTATAGTTGAACTCACATCTTTAGAGGAGGATGTATGGGTGTGTGTATGCATGTGCGTGTATGTGTGTGTGAGAGAGAGAGAGAAAGAGACAGAGAGGGGGAGAGAGAGAGAGAGAGAGAGAGAGAGAGAGAGAGAGAAGGAAGGGGAGGGAGAGTGGTGGGGGAGAGGAAGAAGAGAGAGAACACAAAACAGAAAGACACAGAAACAGTTCTCCAATACACATAAACATTTACCATGACTTTAAAGCAACTAAACTTTTAACAATTTATACACCCAAAGTAGAAGCTTTTCTAAATTGCATTATTTTATATGTAGCTTTTAAAAAATATTTTATGACAGAGTCATTTTGATAATATACAGCATTTTGTTCAACACAGTGATGCTGTTGGTGATAATCATGTGTTCAAGGATGTATGCCTCTACCTTAATAAGCTCTTGATCATTTTGGTTTTCGTGGTCTTGGGCATTTTAACAAATGAGTCCTATTACCTTTGGTGAACAAGAGGGGCTTGGAGGAAAAAGTTTATTTGGGAGTAGAACACATGTTAAACCAATGGACTTATCGGGTTGAAAAAACAAGATGGAGAACATGATTGAACCATGAAGGATAATCAGAAAAATTAAGCACAAAAAGGAGCCAGCACAATACTAGATGTGAAGCAAAGCAAAGATGTGGAATGAGATGAAGGAATGCAGACTGAGGAGTTAGAGAGAGGAAGACTACAGGGCAAAGTTTATGGATGAAGAGCCCAGCCCTGCTCATCCTGTTCATCTGTGACTTCTTTACAAGCAGTCATGCTCCTTGATTGTCTCCACTGTTTGCTAATCAAAAGTTCTTTGACCCGTCTTGTGCTATCTGATCAGTGGTTGGTACCTTCTGCTGTTAGTGTCTATGTGGAATCTCCTCTTGGCCCTTGGATTCATCCTTTACATGTATGTATTTGAAAAGCAGAAAGGCAGTTGATAGAATTGAAAAGATAAAAGAAAAGACCAGTGAGGGTCCATAGGTAACAGAGTACTTCAATTTGCGTTTGTGACCTCTATTGCATTCATTATTACTACCCGGATGCCTTCTTGGTCTATTTCTGGCTTTCATTCATGTTTTAGATGGGGGGAATGGCTAAAATCTGCACAGATAATTGCATTAGTTCCGTAGGTCTGCTGTAACAAAGTACCATAAACTAGATGGCTTCAACAACAAAATGTATTGTCTCACAGTTCTGGAGGCTAGAAGTCTGAGGTAAAAGTGTTGGCAGGGTTAGTTCCTTCTGAAGACTCTGGGAGAAAATCTGTTCCATGGTGTTTTTCTAGCTTCTGGTGGGTGGTGGCAAAAGGATATATACATGGTAAATATGCATATGAAAAGATATTCCATATCACACATCATAAGGGAAAAGCAAATTAAAACAACAATGAAATATCACTACACACTTGTTAGGGTGACTAAAAATCTAGAACACTGACAACGCTAAATACTGGTGAGGGTGTAATGCAGCAGGAACACTCATTCATTCCTGGTGGGAATACAAAATGGTGCAGTCACTTTAGAAGACAGTTTGGAAATTTCTTACAAAACTAAACATGCTTTCATCAGACAGTCCAGCAAGCATACTCCTTGGTACTTACACAAAAGAGTTGAAGACTTATGTTTACACAAGCACCTGCAAACAGATGCTTACAGCAACTTTATTCATAATTGCCCAAACTAGGAAGTAACTATGATGTCTTTTAATTGGTGAGTGAGTAAACTGTGGTACGTTCCATAAATGAGCGGTGTCATCATGAAAAGACATGGAGAAAACTTAAATGCCTATTACTAAGTGAAAGAAGTCAAATTGCAAAAGCTACAGATGGTATGATTCCAACTATATGACATTCCGGAAAAGGCTAATCTATGGAGATAATAAAAAGATCAGTGGTTGCAAGATGTTGGGGATAGACAGAAGGATAACAGGCAAAGTCTATTAGGGCAGATAACATACCCTGTGTGGTACTATAATGATGGAAACATGTCATAATACATTTGTCCAAACTCATAGAAAGTACATGAAGAGTAAATCCTAACTTAACTGTGGACTTTGGATGATTATGATGTAGGTTCACCAATGTTAATACATGTACATATCTGGTAGGAGATTTTGAAAATGGAGGAAGCTATGCATGTGCAGATGCAGGGTGTGTATGTGGTATCTTTGTACTTTCTTACTCAGATCTTCAGAGTTGATGGAGTGCCTTGTCATAAAGAGCAGAATTACCAAATCTGAGTAGACCATAAGACTCAGGCTTGGTGTTCCACTCTACTCAAGACTGGGAAATGCCAGAGGCTTTCCAGGGTGTAATGGGGAGGAAAAAGGAGGTATTCAGGACACCACATATCAGAATAAGGATCTTCTGCCACTACACAAATCAAGGCGGGCCCCCTCTGCTATTCTTATGTCTTCACTGTGCATAACGAAGGGGAAGGGAGCACCTTAGCAGAGGTTAGGGAAGGTAAAACTATTGATCTAGAGTGACAGGAAGTAGAGGGTTAAGATAAAAGTAATTGCGAATAAAATAAGAAATTTTTATGAGTTATGGCTATTATTAGGTTCCAGATTCATATTTGTAGTTCAGCTGAATATCTGTCATTGATGTGAAGACTTTTCATTCATAGTCATTTATTAAGCAAATATCCACTGAGCACATACCATGTGGCAAGAATTTCGGTGACTGGGAATAAAATGATGAATAAGTCATAGTTTTCTTTTGAGGCAAAAGTGAGTGGCTGCTAAGGTTTTAAAATTAGACACCTAAGATATCACTTGCACAGCCTGTGCTTAGGTTTCCTTTTGTGTAAAATGCAAACAATAATAGAACTTAATTCACGGGGTTATTGTTGAAATTGTTAACTATTATGTGGAAGATACTTTGCACAGTGCCTGGTAAATATTAGGTGCCCAATGAATGCAATTCTCATCATTATTATTATATCTGTAGCACAGAAGATAGCAGAAGGATTAATTCCCATGGTAAAAGGCATAGGAACGAATTCACCAAAAACGTGACATTCAACCTGATCGTTTAAGTTGGGGTAAGGATAAGAGTTAAAACAATAGAAATTTACTAGCAAATGATATTTCATCTTTTACTGTAAATGCTGAAGTTATTTAGAATTAAACTGTTTTGGTGTTTTAATTACAGCCATATAGTAAACATTAAAAAAAGAGTCTTCAGTTATAGCTAAGATTTGTAAATTATGATAATTTCTACTTCAAAAGTTAAGCAGAAGAATAAAATAAAAGAAAGTAACTAGAGACATGAAAAGAGGAGTTCAAATAAATATATGTACCATTTGTAAATCCAAGGATTACATTTTACAGGACATTATCCTCCCCCAAGCTATCTACAGTTTTATTTACCAGACTATATTCGGGCCTCGGATAAGGTTAATAACCACTGAAAAAAGCAAGACAGGCCACATGATCTACTTTATTTATCAACTGCTAAAGTGCATGCATAGGAAGTCAATTTTAAGCCTCCCCATCAAAGCTGAAGGGTAACTTGGAGACATTTGACAGAAGATGACAACATGGAATTTTGATGTCAGAAAACTGGTCATGTGAAGCGCAGTTCAGAATATGGACTTCAATATAAAAATCCTTAAAAAGTACTGCCACAGGTGACAAAAATGAAAACCAAAGGAATAAAATGTGGAGAGAACTCAAACGTCAGTAGGACCCTTAAAAAGCTTCAGGAGAAAAGAGACTACAAATCTGTTTAGGAGAAAAAATTATGGTTTTAAAACAAAGAGAACAGATGAAAAAAAAATAGATTTCCATCAATTACTATAGATAGCAGCTGCCTAATAATCCACTCCATAATTTTCGGGATTGGCAGTGGTGGAAAACTGCCAGGGGATGGGGGGGCACACCTCACCAACAAGGGTACCTGCATAATGAACATTTGTATACCTAACCCTGAATCACACCCCACATATTTAAAATAAAAAAATTATTTTTAAAAATGTATTGCAAATATAAAAAAGAAAAAATAAGAAATACATCTCAAAGGATAATTTTTTTTTTTTTGAGTTGGAGTTTCACTCTGTCGCCCAGACTGGAGTGCAGTGGCTGCTCCCGGCCACTGTAGCCTCGAACTGCTGGGGCTCCGGCGATCCTTCCACCTCAGCCTTCCAAGTAGCTGGAACTACAGGTGCGTGCTACCACACCCGGCTAATTTTTTGATTTATTGTAGAGATGAGGTCTCACCAAGTTGCCCAGGCGGGTCTCGAACCCATGGGCTCAGGCAATCCACTCACCTCAGCCTCCCAAGGCACGGGATTACAGGCTAAGCCACCGAGCCCGGTCGGATATTTTTAATAAGACTTTTTAATATATAAAAACAAAATTGCATATATTTTATTTATTACATAAAATCAACCAAAAGGATAACTGCAAATGTTTGTCTACATTGCTTAAATATTTATTATTTGGAAATGATAATAATCATTATTTGGAAATAATAACTATTATTTGGAGGTTTAGTCTTAACATAGATAGGTTTTAGAATAGATGGGGCCAAAAAAAACCAAACAAACAAGGAAAATAGTCATGATGCTTGTGAATGTTTTGTAAATAGCTGCAAGGAAACAAAATATTCAGGGATAATGGTCACCATTATGGTTTATCTTTCTAAAGGGTAAATGTGTTAACTCTGGCTCTGCCTTTGAGGAATATGGGATAGAACCTGGGATCGGGGCCCAGTTGGTAAGTAGCCAACACTATACCCATGGTCCTTAGTGGATCTAATGATGAATAAAATATGAATGCTATCCTTAAAGTTCCATCAGTGTGGTTTTTTTTAGTCACTAAATCTGTTGACAAAGCAAACCCTCCTTGCCCCAGCTTATATTTGCATCTCATTTATTCATCCAATAAGCATAATTGAGTTCCTGGTATGAGGACCTGAGAATACTAAAATAAATAAAAGGAAAATGTCATTCTCAAAGAGCACAGTTAGTGGAGGAAATGTGCATTAGTAGTATCACAATAGTGGTCACCCCCAGTTCATCATGGTTAATTAGTAGGGAACCAGAGATACATAAGAAAAAAGTGTCTGAGACTGATTTGACCATCCTGCAGAACCAAATAATATCTTCAGTGACCAAAGTAAAGGAACTGAGACATTTGCCCCAGGCTGAGAATGAATATTGCACCTTCTTGGTGCTATTGATCACTGTATTTTTTTGGTGTGTTTATTGTATTCAATATTGTACTCCATAAGTGTATTCTCACCATGGAAATAAAGTTAGAGGGTTTATGAAATAGAGTTCAGGACATGGGAAGAGGGTTTTGACTAGAGATTTTGAAGGGAACAGTGGTAAGAGGCAACAATGTGGAATCTAAGAGAAAAATTTGTGACATCTGAAAAGGAAACAAGTTGGGGGAAAATAAAAATGGCAGACAGGGTTTAAGGAGCACAAATCCTGTACCTAGTGGAATTTGAAAGGCAATAGTCCCTTTCTGACCAGACATCTCTATTACTGATTGCTCCTATTTCTACACATCTTATGTGATGGGTCAATCCTATAGGATATCTTTCCCTGAGTGTATTTTGTAAAAGGTTAGTTCCATAAAATACTAATTCATGAACATGAAAAATGGGTTCCCTGGTCCAATAAATTGGGGAACATGTGCTATATCAGTCATGGACCTGCAGGAAATGTATTTCACTCAGATGGTCCAGGAATTCCTAATCGTGGGTGTGTATGTGTGTGTATGTGTGTGTATGTGTGTGCACACGCATGTGTGTGAATGTGTGATGAAACTCTTTATGAGTCTGGTAAAGCCTATACACCCTACTTCAAAAAACACATAAAATGAAATGCATAAAGATTACAAAAGAATATAAATTAACAAAATATTTTAAAAACAAATTTCTAGTATATGGATAGAAGTACTTCTTTATTGACTCACTTAAATCATATGATCTAACATTAGGACTCATTACTAACAGTTGAAAAACGTGATAAAGATAACGATATTTCAAGGCATCTACAAAACGTGTAATGTTGTAATATGAAAATATCCACTGAAGGTAAAATCAGAGATATTGCTAATGCTTTTTGCCTATACTCGTAACAGAATAAAATCCTAAATTTCTTTTAGAAGTTAATGAAAATAAAGGGGTAATATTTTTTGCCATGCAAGTTCGGTCTTTTTTTTTTCTATTCAAGTTCACTAGCTCTCTGTTTTCTTTTTTCTTTTTTTTTTTGAGTTGGAGTCTCACTGTGTCACCCAGACTGGAGTGCAGTGGCAGCTCCCGGCCACCGCCGCCTCTACCTGCTGGGCTCTGGTGATCCTTCTGCCTCAGCCTTCCAAGTAGCTGGAACTACAGGCATGCACTACCACGCCCGGCTAATTTTTTATTTATTATTGCCCAGGTGAGTCTCGAACCCACGGGCTCAGGCAATTCACTCACCTCGGTCTCCCAAAGCGCTGGGATTACAGGTTGAGCCACCAAGCCTGGCCAGCTCTCTGTTTTCTAACTATAGATATATCATTGAGGTCCTTGGACCTCAGGATAAGAAGACCTAGGAAGAAACTTTAATGAAGGGACTGCTTAAAGAAGTGCCAGCAGGGTGAATGAGGTAATCAAGGAATGTAAAAGCAACCAGGCAGTTGCAACAACAGGGAAGCCCTTAGCATCCCTGGGATTGAAGTGGGTGGAGGATAAATAGTGTTTCCAGAGCCCGGGAGAGCTGGAGTCTTGGGGCAAGGCTTGCCTTGCAAGAGTTGTATTCATAGAGGAACCAAGCCACTGTTGGAGAATTGGCACCACAGCAAAAAAAAATAAATAAATAAATAAAAAGGAAAAATCCATTTTCCTCCTGCCCTTTTATCTTCTTTAAGTATCTTCTATTGACCAAACCCAATAAAAAGTCAGCTAACACAGAGCCTGGGGGTCTTTCTGCAGAGACTAGCCTCCAGGGGCCCTGCAGCATGGCACAGAGGGGTGGAAAGTAGATTTTAGGGTTGATGTGGGAAGGAAATGGAGAAAAACTAGTCCAGCAGGTAGTTTTAGGGCAAATTTTTCCATGTATTTAAATATATTTACATGCATTGTGATTATTCAATGTATCAAATATTAATTTTATAGTAATATTTATCAAACCTATCTTATCTCAAAATCAATTTTTAAAAGAACAAAGAGGATAAATACGCTGTACCACAGAAGTTTGCAAATGATGCTTTAGGATTTTCTGGAGATGTGTGTTTTACCTGCATCAAATTATTCGGCTGTCTAGCCAGGTTAGCATACTAGTTAGCAAACACCTGTGAGAGACCAGAAAGACCTGATTTTTGGAGCAGCCATAATTATTTGGCAGCAGTGAGAGTTGAGAATAAGCATGTGGAAGGAAAATATCTACACAGCCTTGATAATATTTCTTGTTTTTATCAGAGATAGTTGAGAAAGAGTTCATTTCATTATAGCAGTTTGGGGAACCCATTTCCTGATACTCAGGAACTGCAAACTCTTTCTCTGACTAGCAGTTCACATGCCGTAAGTGGTCAGCTGGTATCCTGAGCAGATAAGCATAGTCTATAGCTTTTCCACTGGGGTTGTCAGTTTATGGTAGCCATTCTAATCACAAGTTCATTCACAGTATATATTTTAAACATCACAAATAAACAATTGTGACTCTGTCACTACAATTACCTAGCTTACCACAAGAGCACCTTGGCACAAATTAGTCAAGAAGTATGTTATTTTGGCAAAAGATAGAGAACAGCAGTAAAGAAGAAAGCTCTGATTGATTGCTTGTGGAAGGATCTCAATTCTCTACTCCATCCTACATCTACATCATTTGCAATATGGCTTTGCAGCTCTGCCCTTTAAGGAATAGAGTCTATTTCCCAATCTCCCATAGCTAGGGCAGCCCTGAAACTTGCTTTGGCCAACATAATATAGTGGAAATGACACTGTGCCTGTCCTGAGCCTAGGCATCAAGAGACCTTGTCTGCTTCTGTTTGGTGTCTTGGAACACTTCCCAGCTGTCGTGAACAAGCCTGGCTAGTCTGCTGGGAGGATGAGACACTATATGGATTTGAGCCAAGATAGACCATTTGTTCCAGCCAAGGCCCTAGACATATGAGAATCCAACCAAGATCCTAAAGTTGATCCACAACTTGACCTGACGCTGACCACAAAGTCATAAAAAAGTCCAGCCAAGACCAGGAAAAGTACTTGACTGACCCAAACTTATATAGCTGACCCACATAATCATGAACTAAATAAATGAATATTGTTTTCAGCCATTGCTTCTTTGGGTGATTTGTTATGCAGGAATAGCTAATTGAGTAAAATATAGAATATAATGTTATCAAGCCCCAGTGTAGTATACAATACTGAAAGGAATGTGGGTAGCATAAAAAGAGGATGCAGAAAAAAGGGAACACTTCTACACTGTTGGTGGGAGTGTAAACTAGTACAATCTCTGTGGAAAACAGTTTGGTGATTCTTAAAAGATCTAAAAATCGACCTTCCATATGACCCCACAATCCTCCTACTGGGAATATACCTGGAGGGACTCAAATCACTCTATGAAAAAGATACCTGCACACACATGTTTATTGCAGCATTGTTCACAGTAGCAAAAACATGGAACCAACCATGCTGCCCACTGAAAGTGGATTTGATTAAAAACAAATGTGGTGCTGGGCTTGGTGGCTCAGCCTGTAATCCCATGCCTTTGGGAGGCTGAGGTGAGTGGATTGCCTGAGCCCACAGGTTCGAGACCCGCCTTGGCAGCGAGACCTCATCTCTACAATAATCAAAAAATCAGCCAGGCGTGGTGGCGCATGCCTGTAATTCCGGCTACTTGAAAAGCTGAGGTGGAAGGATTGCTGGAGCCCAGTAGGTCGAGGCAGTGGCCGGGAGCGGCCACTGCACTCCAGTCTGGACGACAGAGTGAGACTCCAACTCAAAAAACAAAACAAAACAAAACAAAACAAAAAAAACAAATGTGGTACACACACACGATGGAATATTATGCAGCCCTAAAGAAGGACAAAATTATGAACTTCACAGCAACTTGAATGGACTTAGAATCTATAGTAATGAGCAATCTGCACAGAAACAAAGAACTGAGTATCACATGCTGTCTCTCATAAGTGGACCTTGAACAATTATCGTAATACTACGAGAAAAGAATTGGCAGTACTAGGAAACTGCTGAGGGTAGGGGGGCAGGATTGGCATTAGTGGGAATCTGCCAGGTGAGAAGGGGGCACACCTCATCAACAAGGGTACCTGCATAATGAACATTGTATACATAACCCTGAATTGTACCCCACATCTTTAAGATAAACATTTTTTTTTAAAAAGAAAATGAATGTGAGACTTTCACAGGAAGTAGAGAATGAATGTAATGCACACAAATCAACTCTTCACACTTTACATCTATGTGTAGGACTCATGCAGGCACAATACATAATGAGGGGAAATCACTGTCTTTAACAAGAAAAAGTAATAAAATACACATTTTTAAGGACCTTGTGTTTCTTAAAATCTTGTATTTAGCCAAGTTAGAGAAGCAGTACTTATGAGCTGGTAGCTCTATCCTTCTGTTGGAATCTTGCCAAATGTGCTTTTGTAAATGAGTAGGTGTCTTATGGATCCATGGTCCCACTCTCACATCTTTGGAGAGGAGTGGTGAACCTCTTAACACAGTATCCTTATAGAAAGTCCACTTCCAACTCCAACTCCTTCAACAAGTGCATGTCAGTCATTCAAACAATAATGGCTCCTGCCAATCAAAAATATATTCTTCTATAAGATAACCATAGAGAAATTAGTCTACCAAGATCAAAGAACTTTATTCCTTCAAACAGCAAGTTTAAAGCTGCGTAGGAGGACTATATATGGGTTACATGTTGCGATGCCAATGTTAATGGTCAGAACAAAATCAAGAACAGTTTTGGAAATAAGTTGCAAAAATTTTTGGAGTGGAAAATCTCAGTTAGTTCGCAATCAACAGAAGAATGGGTTTGGCACCACATGGAGCTGGATTTGAACTTTGATCTACCATTTAACTAATTATGTGACCTTGCCCATGTTGCTCAATCTCCCTGAGTCTATTTCCTGTTTAATAAGATGGAGAGGGGAATATCTACCATCTAGAGTTCATTTTGAAGATTCGATGAGATAACATATACTAGACAAGTGACACAGTGTCATGTACATGACAAGGAGCAATACATTTACATTTCCAGCTCCTTATGTTGAAGGCAAAGCATAATCTCCATGAATACTTTGCTTTGGCTATCATGGTGTTTAAATTGAAAGGGTTTTATCAAGAGCTCAATCACACTCTTTTAAGGCAGTGAAAAGCATGACTGAGTGGTAGATAATAAACAAAATGGAGAAAGAATGCACCTTTATTTGATGCTGTTAGTCACAGTCCAGGCATCCTCCAATTTTCAACAGATTGTGTTCCAAAACTTTATGTGTGAGTCATTTTCTGGAAACAATTTTATAGATGGTGGATAGAGTCCAAAGCCACCTCAGAAGAGAATATTTGACCCATAATATGACGGACTAAAGTACTTTAGTTCTGGGTTCCAGGAGTAAAGCCTCATGTGGTAGAAGGAGCAGGCAAATAAAGAAGGGGGGAAGAGGCATTGTGGAGTGGGTAAAATCTATGGTGCATCTTCTAGGTTCCAGACATTGAAACATGTGCATCGCTATTTTATTATATAATCCTTAAAGCATCTTTGACTTTAGCATTCTCCCATCTTACCAATAAAAACAAACAACAATAACAATAACCTAGAAGTACAAAAAGGTCAATTAATTGACCCAAAGTCATATAATAAGCAAATAATGAAAGTAGAAGAGCATTTGAATTAAGTAAAATCAGTGAACCATTCAAGAAGTGATCAGGAAACAAAATTCAGCTAATAGAATCTAGGTGATGCCTTCTTTATAGTGGGGAAATCCCTTTAAGTTATTTAACAAAGAAACACCTCATGAAAGATGTGTGTGCATGTTTGTACCTGTGTGTGTGCAAGCATGCATGAGTGTAGGTGCATGCACATACGTGTGTATAAGTATACACACATTGCATATATATGTCTGTTTAAATATGTCTAATTCTAATTTAAAGCTCTTTGATCCATTAGAGTTGATTTTTGTCTATGGTGATAGGTAGGGGTCAAGTTTCAATTTCCTGCATGTGGTCAGTCAGTTTTCTCAGCACCATTTACTGAATAGGTTCTCCTCTTCCTAGTGATTGTTGGTGGAGGCTTTGTTGAAGATGAGTTGGTAGTGAAATTGAAGTTTTTATTCCAGAATCTCTATACTGTCCCATTGGTCTATATGCCTGTACCAATATCAGGCTATTTTGATTATTGTGGCTTTATAGTAGAGCTATTCAGGATGACCATCATCAATAACTCAAAAAATAACAGATGCCGGAGAGGATGTGAGGAAAAGGGAATGCTTCTACACTATTGGTTGGAGCGTAAACTAGTACAACCTCTGTAGAAAACAGTGTGGTGATTTCTAAAATATCTAAAAATTGACCTTCCATATGACCCAGATATCCCCCTTCTGGGAATATACACGGAGGAACTCAAATCACTCTATAAAAAAAGATATTAGCACAGGCATGTTTATTGCAGCACTATTCACAATAGCAAAAACATGGAACCAACTGTGCTGCCCATCAAAAGTGGACTGGATAAAGAAAATGTAGTACATACACATGATGGAATATTACACAGTCATAAAGAAAAACAAAATTATGGACTTCACAGCAACTTGGATGGATTTAGAGTCTATAATAATCAGTGATTTACCACAGAAACAAAGATCTAAGTACTTCATGTACTCATAAGCATTTGAACATTTATCATAACACTATAAGAAAGGAATTGGCAGTAGTGGGACACTACCAGGGGAGGGAGGGGGGAATATAACAGTAATAAGGATACCCAAACTTGACCTGCACGATGATCACTTAGGTACCTAAGCCTGAATTGTACTCTACATCTTTAAAATAAAAAACAAAAATAAGCCCGGCTCGGTGGCTCAGCCTGTAATCCCGCGCCTTTGGGAGGCTGAGGAGAGTGAACTGCCTGAGCCCGCGGGGTCGAGACCCACCTGGGCAGGTGAAACCTCATCTCTACAATAAATCAAAAAATTAGCCAGGCATGGTAGCACACTCCTGTAGTTCCAGCTACGTGGAAGGCTGAGGGGGAAGGATCGCCAGAGCCCAGCAGGTCGAGGCTATGGTGACCGGGAGCGACCACTGCACTCCAGTCTGGACGATAGAATGAGACTCCAACTCAAAAAATAAAAATAAAAAACCAAACAAACAAACAAAAAAATAAGAATAAAAATAAACCAAGCAGCCATTTCTTTGATTTCAATTTCAACTTTTTAAGTACTTTTCTGATTATGGTTTGGTTTCTTCATAAATTGGCTCAAAAAATAGTAAGTTTTGGTTTTGCTAATAGGAATATGCTGGCATTCATAACATGTATTTCCTTTTATAAAATGTTAAATTGGCAAACTGGTTGTAAAAGTACTACCTAGTATTACGTGTGTTTGTGTGTATATATTGGTTTTTGAATCTTTGTTAATTTGAGTTAACATATTTTGCAGCTTCAAAACCATAGTCTGGTCAGTGTTCAGAAACCACCCATAAGGCACAATGTTTACTATCTGGGAAATGAGCCACCTGAGACTCAATCCCCACCACTATACAATATGTCTATGCAACAAATACACATGTGTACCCCACTGAATCTAAAATGTAAAAAGCGAGAGAAAAAGAAAAAAAAGTCTGTCAAATAATTAGCAAGAAAAGATGTAATTTGAAAACCTTGAAGCTTTATTTCACTACATGTTCATGCAATATCTATTGTATTTTTTAAATTTTTTCAAACAATAAGTTTTGTCACTTTGGTGTATTTTTAAAAGACATAAATGACCACTCAATTGTATCAGCTGCCTCTTCAGAGTTGTAAATTACACATCAAGACTAACTTAGAATAGCATGCCATGAGAACAACCTTTCATTTTACAAATTTAGCCTAAATATTTGTGAGGAAAATATCAATTCCAAGATTCAGTGATTTTTAAAATAACACTTATGAGTGTTATATGTCTTTGATTGCAGCTTTGTAATGATCCTTGAGCACTGATCCTTGACCTCTCAGTCACTTTACTTCACTTCTCAGGTGAAAAGCACATTCTCTAAGCATTTGGACATCTGAGTACTCGGCTCCCACTTAATCTATAATACTATCAAATATTCTATAGGTGAATGAGATTTGTTTAGAGAAAATAGAAACACCAGAACTATGAGCTGTATCTCATTATTTTGAGAAACTGATGTATTATATACATATATAACTCCATTCACTTAAAAATACTACCATTTATACATGTGGTTTATATATATCAAGCTATAAGTGGCTATAAGTGACTTGCTGTATTAATATAATTAATTCCTCTGTGATTTTAAATGTTCTTATAAACACAGATGAGCTGAAATCTTATACAAGACATTATCTGAACAAAAATATTAATAGCACACGTGTGTTATTCAAAACACATACGTTATTTGAAAAATGTCCAATGTTTTAATTGCCCCCTTTGTAGCAAAATGTTTGTGCTAATTGTACACAACCCCTTTTAATACATTTGTGGATAAAGAAAAGCAACCTTGATGTTCAAGGGCAGCTACAATCTGGTTCCAATAATAAGGGTTTAGAGAGTGCTCTTTTTTCCCTTAAAGTCTTCAGAGAACAAAGATTCTCAGCCACAGATCTTTAATAGCTTCTGTCTAGATTCAGGTAGATTGCACGATGTAAGTATAAACAGCAGATGTTAATTTGAATGTAAATGCAATTGAATTGTCCATCAAAAAGAATATCGTTCCAATTTATAATTAGCCTCCAAATAACTGAAAATCTATTTCTGTCTAGAATGAAGCTTAGGACTGTTTATAGAACAGTCATTAGTTCATGTGCTTCTACTGCTTACAGACAGAACATGCTTGTTCCTAATGGGCTTTTAAATCCATGTAACTGTCAGCAAAGAAAGAACAAACTAAATGGAAAGATGTTACTACATTAGGCAAAATTTCATCTTCCTCCAGCAGTAGAGGCCTGGTGTGGTCTTTGCCCATGTGCCATTTTCTAGAATCAACTCAGACTCTATCTTAAGAAAAGTGGAAAGTACAGGTGTATGTCTTCTGACTTGTACCTTAATAATAGTTTTTAAGTTTGCCTTGATAACAAGATAAATTAGAAGTGATCACAGTTTTCCACAGGATAAAACTTCTGTGTAGATGGTTATTTGTATCAGGGTTGAAAGACTACAGAATCCAATGAGAATTTCTAACACGGCATCTTTTCTAAAACAATTTTATTCTGCCCATAAGTAAAGTAAAGGAACCAGACAAGAACAGATGCCAAATTCCCTCATTATGAGTATTGTAAACACAGTGTCTTCAGAATCTACAAACAAAAACCTGAACACATTCGGGGAACTCAGTTAAATAATCATTCTGCATGCTGTTAGCAATATTACTTTACTTCCTGACCTTCAGACATGTCTTTGTGTGACCTTTTCCTCCTTTTTCATTCAATGTTTAAACCTCTTTTTGCTTGTGAAGCCTTCCCGACCATGCTTTTCAACTTCGTCCTAACTCCCCCCAATACCTCTTCTACAACCTCACCTTTCGCTTCTCTCTGTCAACAAGATGAATCCTTCATCCTGTTTCACCTTGAAAACATGTCCAAGTATTTTTTACACTTAAAATAGTCTAATTGCTAAATAACTGCCATCTAATTTTTTTACGAAACAAGATTCAGGCAGTGAGAGAGAGACAGAGAGAGAGAGAGAGGGAGAGAGAGAGAGAGGGAGAGAGAGAGAGAGGGAGAGAGAGAGATGCTCAGTCTGCATGACTGGGCATCAGTATAACGTATTGCTTGACATCTTATTGCTTGTGGTGTTTTTAACAGTTTTCTCCATGGTGACACACATGGATGACATTCTGATCAATGACCCAATCTCAAAAGTGAGCTCAGGTCTGGGAGCAACCACCAGCACACCAGACATAACTCCATATCACCTTTCATTCTCATTAAAGTGAGCATGTCAGAATGGAAATGCATAATAGAATATCATTATCCCAGTGAACAAGACTGTTTAATTTCTTAAAATAAAAAGAGGAATAATTTGCAAATGCTGACACTTTATCAATAACAAATTATTCATTACATATCTCAGAAATGATAATAGTACATCAGTGTGTTGCATCTCTGTGGTTAAGACCTTCTGCTACAGGCTATCATTTTCTTATATACTTTCTCCAAACCTTGTCATTCACAAAACAATGTTAGGCATACCACAAAATGTCCTTTATTGATTTTATACTAGGTTTAAAAATAAATGAGGCTAGTAAAATCCAATGGGTTATAAAAGAGTTTTCAAAACTGAGAACGTAAGAGCATCAGATGTAGGCTGATTTAGCCTAGTCAGAGTGGAAGAGAGGGAACCAAAAACACTTTACAAATACATCTACCTTCTCAGAATCACAGGTGTCATATAAACCCACAAAAATACCAATTAAAATTTGCAAGGCAGTTGAGGATACTCAATTTGTGATACTCTAAACAAAGTTGTCTGACATAGCAGCCAGTGGCCACCTGTAGTCATTCAAATGTAAGTAAAAATAAATTACAACAAAACAAATTTTAAAAATTCAGTTCTGCAGTCATACTAGCCCAATTTGTAGCCTACTGTTTGAGAGCAAAGCTGTCCAACAGAATTGTATGCAGTGACAGAAGTATCCTGAATTTGTGCTGTGCAAAATATGCAGCCACTAGCCATGTGGCTATTAAGCACTTGGCATACGACTTAGTGCAACTGAGAAGCTGAAACTTAAAAGTAATGCAACTTTAAATTTAAATTTAAATAGTCAAATATGGCTAGTGGCTACCACAGATACAGAACATTGTCAATAATGAGGAAAGTTCTCTTGGACAGTGCTTCTCTAGAACTCCAGGATCCCTTATGCTGGGATATCAAAAGAAGGGAAGGGATGAATGTTTAGGATAAGTGTAGTGCTGAGATGGAAAAATAATATTTTCTGACTACTTGCTATCTGTCAGATACTTTGTTATGTGCTTTATATATTAACCTCACTTAACCCTCACAGCCTCACGAAATGCTATTTGCCTAACAGCAAAGACCAGAAAACATTTTAATCCACATCTTCCTGACACTTTCCCACTCCTCTTTGGCATCTATATGATGGTTTCATATGGTCACTATAGACTCATCAGAAAAAAAGAAGATTACAGAATCAGGTGTCATGTCATTAAGCTGTGCAAAAAGAAAGGAAACGCTGCTTTATATATTGGGTAGCAGGCATATGAAATGTGTTACTTTAAAAGATACTATAGACTTAAAGGAATCAAATTATGGAAAGTGAATGATTGATAGTGTTATTATTAAGGAAAGCTAGAAATGCTTGAAATGCCAAAACTAAAATTGTAGTAATAGTGATCATCCTAACAATAGCAATCATTTATTGAATCCTTTCTGTGCTCAATACTTCATGCTCATAATCACCCACTTGCCAAATTTCAGGTGAGAATGTTACTGTCAGAGATAAAATAGCAGTCTGGAAAGCAGAAAGGTCTGACTGATTAACCTCTTTGTTATCTTCTAAAGTGAATTTTTTCAAAGCCTTCTTAGAGGTACACACAAAAAAGTGATGGAAGAACAGATAACATTCAGTATCAGTCAGTGAAGAGATGCATTGCCATTGTTGTTAAGTCATCATTTAAATTTTAATTTGCCTGTTTCCTAATTATCCTTGCATATGTCCTAAATTTTCCCTAAGCTTTGTATCTGGTGTCCACAATAATTTGCAAGGCTGACATTAAAATTTGCTAGGGTTTAGGTGAATACTTAATTTTACTGTATCTTTTACATTTTTATGAAGACTTGTCAGTTTATTGTTGATAATTAGAATTTCAGTTTCTCTGAAATCCTCTTGGTCTTCTTAATATTATCTCCTTTCCAGCAATTTTCTTCATCACTCATATGGGCAGAAATGTTACAAATGAGAGTACATTTAAGGGAGTAATAAAGACTTTTGACTGTCTGCAATATCTATTTCATTGCTGCTAGAAATAACTTCAGGGGAGCTAATAATATTAAATAATTAAAACAATAATATTTTAATTAAGGATAATATATGTCTAAACATATGGCCCAATCCTTGACACTTAAAACCCACTCAATTATTGTCTATTTCCATTTTCTACTTTCCTAGTATAACCTTGATGGTAAGATTACAATGCTAAGTTGTGATTCCAGGTAAATTTGGCCAAATGTTTTCTTCTTTGATTCAAGATTATGATAAAAAAACAAAATCTCTATTCCATATCTTCTATAAATATGACCTTAGGAGAATAACGACCACTTTTGACTTTCAGATAGTCTAAAATTATTATTTATTAAAAAGAATACTTAGGCTATATATGTTTTGAAAAAGTGTCAGATTAGCATCATGAATTTAGAGGATATATGCGCACTTTAATAAAAAGAAATATATTCCTGGAAATAATACTACTTTGTCCTATCAGTGTACTAAAACATGGTCAAGAAAATATATTGTTTTTTGTTTTTTGTTTTTGAGTTGGAATCTCACTCTGTCATCCAATGGCACACTCCTGGCCACCGCAGCCTCGACCTACTGAGCTCTGGCGCTCCTTCCACTTCGGCCTTCCAAGTTGCCAGAACTACAGGTGCGTGCTACCACGCCTGGCTAATTTTTGATTTATTGCAGAGATGAGGTCTCGCCAAGTTGCCCAGGCGGGTCTCGAACCCACGGGCTCAGGCAATCCACTCACCTCAGTCTCCCAAAGCACTGGGATTACAGGCTGAGCCACCGAGCCCGGTCAAGAAAATATATTCTTATTTTGTAACATTAGAAATTGTCCCCATTGATTGAATCACTTATGATAGATCTTGTGGCAAAACCTATGTAATCATTAAAGAGAATAAAATAAGTCCATAATTATTAGTATGGAAAGAGATGTAAGCCACATAGTGTGAAAACAGTCAGGTATAGAAGTGTATGCATGCTATAATTTTTTAAAGCAAACTCCACTAATTTGAATGATTTTCAAATTGAAAGACAAAAATATGGAGTTATGTTTAGATGACAATTATTATTATTATCATCACCATCATCATCATTAGGCATCACACACACAAAAGAGTTAATAACAGTTACCTCTATGAAAGGTAGAGTAGCAAGACAATTATATTTTATTTTGTATACATACACCATTTAAATTTTCTAATTATATACATATACTGCTTTTAAAAATATCATCAGGCATTATGACATTAACATTATGATTTCCTACTTTTTTCTATTAAAATAAAAAAGTTTATGTTATTTTTAAATAATCTTTAGTATTATTGATGAAAGGTTTAGCTGGACTGTCATTTTTACCTGCCAAACTCATATTGCCAAATGACTGGATTTTTAAGTGAATGTGTTATAAGAAGAAAAAAAGAAAAAACAAAGAGTGATTCTGGTTTGGGTACATAACAAACAAACAAACAAATGGCCAAGTGTCCATCCTAAAAAAAAATCACAACTTTTATCTCAAAGAAAGTGAGGTTATTTAACTACCTCTATTTATTTATGAATTTCAGAAACTCTACCTTCTTTTGTATGTGTGTGGTACCCTGGTTTGAAAATCAAGATAGAAATGTACAAAAATAAGAAATCGTAGGTTAGATGACTTATTATCTGAAACCCATTCAGGGTTCCATTATAGTCTAGATACAATAAAAGATAGTGAAAATTCCTTTTATTTAAAAAAAATGGTATGGGATTTAATCAGCCAAACATATTCAAAAAATTTAAAGATTGAAACTTACAGAGTAAGTAATAGGTAAAAGGCTTAATATATTTTCAGAAGTAGGACATCTATCACAAGTAAAGATCTGTTATCTCATTTTCTTTACCTCCCTCCACCCAATTTGTTTTAAACAGACAGTATAGTAAGTTTTCTTTCACTCAGGATAAAAATCTAACAGTCCCACTGGTATAAGAACTCCCATTTATTCCACTTTAATGGCTTGATAGATCCTTACCAATTGCTTTTGTGGCTCAATGAGTCAAGCATGAGTAAGAATTTCAATCCTTTCTTTTGTATACATAAAGACTAAGTTAGGACTGGCAACCTTTGAGAAACTGGGTATCAGGAAGTTAAGCCCTGCTATAGTTTGTCATATACAAGTAAGCAGCAGTGACTCATACAGGCAATGGAAACCAGAAAATTATTTGAGCTTAAGATATTTTCCTCAAATCTCACATTTGAATACATCATTAAATGAAATATTCATAAAATTTACATTGCTTCTGATATCTTTGAACTAAAAGAATGAAATGTGCGTAGTGTAGCAGTGGATAAATTAATATAAAGTTTTAAAATCTGCCATTTTCAATGAGTGCATCTTTGGGGAAGTTACTTTTCCTCACTGAAAAGTGGTTTATTTTATAGTTGACACCTGTTTAGAGAAGCCAAAAATGGTCAGAAGTCCCCTAGCATTTGCTAGACATTACTGTACACCATGGAAAGCAGATCCCATGAGACATTTCTTGAGAATTAGGGTTTTATGATCGAAATGTCTTGGAAGCATTTTATACTACATCCTCTTACTGATAATTCAGTGTGCATTCATATATTACAGATTCTGAGTGGTCAAAACAGTAAACCAGTTTAAATTTGACAAAACATGCCTCGATATTTTTTATTATTGAAATATTTTTCTCATGGATTTATTAATATTTTATTGAAATAATGTTCTATATAGATGATACTTTTGGAAACATAAGATTATTATACCTATTGGAAATAATGGCAAGGCCTTGGGCACAACTACTATAAAAGTCAATGGACATCTCAAAGAGAGAAAAAACAAAAAAGAGGTTCACATGCTAGGTTTGTGACCCAATCAGCACTCTGAAATTTGACTAATTAGACTCCTTATTCATAAATATTCTTCCTTTACTGTTATTAAAATGTGGACAAGAGGCAGAGTGAAAGAAACCACACCAAGTGTGGGGGCTCTTTAGTAAACTCAAGAGGTCAACCTGATCAAATTTATAAATGAAAATACTAAGCCCAGAGATGTAACACAATATGCCCAAAACCACCCTGGTGATCAGAAGCAGTTCTAGAATGAGAATACCAACTTCTGCCTAGTGATGAGCAGAAATGTATAATTATACTGCAATACAATAAATATCATTACTTTGGTGCCCATTCAAAGTCATGAATAAGAAATAGACAGAGAGATTTTAAAACTGTTTAATGTTTCTTCTATGCCTTATAATTTCTACTGTTCCTGAGACCTCTGAACTGAAGATTTGAAAAGCAACAGAATGCACAGCAGTATAGTGTACTGATGAGTGTAGTGGCAGGTTATCACCCATCTGCTGAACACAGAAAACACAAAACAGCCTACAAGCTTCTAATAAATCATCAATAAAAAATTACCTAGTGTTTAGAGTGTCTTGTGTATCAGCAGGTTTTTTAAAAAATCTGTTTACTATGGAGGATAGAGGAGAACTCCATATCCCTTATCTGCATTTTCATAAGACTCTAAGCATAAACTTCCTTATTATAATGATAATAACAATAGGTAATATTTGTTGTGTGTTTTCTCTGTCTCTGGCACTTTCAAATGCTTTAAATATGGTAACTCATTTAATCCCTGCAATAATCCCATGAGGTGGGTCTATTATTTTTTTTCATTTTAAAAAACTGAAAACAACTTTAGTTTTAAAACTTGCTCCAAATCTCACAACTCTGTCAGAGACAGATTTAAATCCAGGCAAACTGACTCCACACCTGAAAGTCTTTAACCATTACAGTACAGTGCCTCCCTATGTATCTGCCAGTGGTTATTTACCATACCTATTTCTAGTCATTCCCTCTTGTTCCTTATTGATTCACTTCAATGTTGATTTCCAAATCCAGTGAAGTACCAAAATTCCCTAGAAAGCATATCTTAAATGAACATCTTAGTCCTCTCTCAAATATACTCTGATTCAGTACTAGAGTAAAATAGTTTCAGAATGCACAGTGATTATTGTAGAGCCCTGCTCCAGGACCCATGTTTGGGAGTCGCTGATTTAGAGCCCTTCTCTATTGGGGGACTGTCTTTTTCACCAAGGACACTGTCTAGGTGCACAGAACCACGAGAGGAGGAAGCACACATAGGATAGCCAGATAGATTGGCTAAATTGGCACCTTATCCAGCAAGTCTTTACATGACTTTCTTACACTATGAAACCCTAGTGGACAAAGACAAAGTACTACTCAGATTTGGCTCTTCCATAATGACTAGACTAGTGCCTGATTCATAATAGGTGCTCAGCTAATATTTACCATCTAGATTTCTGTGTGGATATTATTTGAAAGGAGCAACAAAATAATGGTTTCCAAAGAGACTCAAAAGGGTTTTCTAATTAATAATTGCCTACTGCTCTGATGAAAAAAATACAATCATAAAATTTCCCACCACATTGTAAATAGGAAGTAGACTAGGAGGGCTTATTCACCATATTTGCACAAAGAAGAGAATGTGCAGGTCAAGAGTAGGTGGAGCAAAGGAGGAAACCACATTTAAATGTTGCCTGGTTGGAAAAACTGCACATCAGAGGAGATTAAATATAATCAATGTTCATTTTGTCACATTCATTAAATCAAGTGACTATTTTTTTTTTTTTAATTCATTCAAGGCTGGCTCCCTAGGACCCTCAAATGAACCGAGCTACTCCTCCTCCCTTCCATTGCTGCCTAATTGCCCACCACAGGCTAATGGGCAAACAGTCCTCGGCAACCATTTATCTTTTTTGAAGTCTTCTCCTAGAACCTCCTTTAAAGAGTAGAGGTAGGTTTCCCTTTGAAGCTATTTTCTCTCTCTTATTTGTTTGTTTTTTAAGGCCTTTTTGGAGAGACTTCTTTACTGTCTGTTTTTGAGGCAAATCGGGATTTGTTGGTTTTTGGAAGCTTCCCTGGCGGGAGCAGCCTGCTGTAACCAGGATTTCTGCCTGTGGATGGTGGAGAGGGGGCCATGGGAAGGCTGTTGTGACAGATAGGAATGCAGTTAACTAGGTGAGCACATTAATACTGTAGAGCTGAGAAGCAGAACTGATTTTGAGGAGATGCAGCCAATGAGAACATGTAGACATGACCTCCCAGGAGCCATGCATTTATTAGGTCTATGTAATTGTGCGCAATGCAGCAATTGCTGGCTGGAATGGAAACTCCTGTTTTTCTTAGCCATGGGAATGTAGTACAGATGTGACACTGGAGGTAGAGGAAAATCTTCAAGGGCTCTGAAGGTAGAAGAAAGTGGACAGATCATTTCAAGGTGATGGGAAAAGCATTCTGGATGAAGTGTATATGGAGGTGTTCTGTATTCACTCAGAGAATGTAAATTTTAATCTTGGCTCTGCCATTCACTGACATTGTAACCCTGTTCAAATCACTTCATCTTTCTGCCTCCCGAGGTTCCCCTATCTGTAAAATTAACAGGTTCAATCTGTTGACCAAGGATTCTTTTCCACTGTATTGTGCTGCTAACAGAGAAACAGAAATAAATATACATGTTGGTCTTTGACTTTTTACCTTATATTGACTTTCAATAAGTAAAGCAAACTACTTAAGAACATGAATGCATACTGGATATTTGTTTTTTTAAAAACAACCTTCGGGTCATATGGCCTGAGGTTAACAGTATACTCATTTAACCTAGTCATCCACTGTATTCTAAAATTTCAGTATAGAAATGTTGAAAGAAAATGATGACGAGCCTGAGGCTCTTTAAAGGCAGTGAATTATCAGAAGAAAAGGTACAGTAGTGTCTACATTATCTATTGATGATATTAAAATGATATTATTTTAGAAGTGTATTGAAAAGAAATGTAAGATAAATAAATATTGTGCAAATGAAAAAATCACTTTTCCAACTACTATTTTTATTTATGCACATCACCTATATCATATTAAGGAAAGTCTTTATATGCCCTTCTTACACTATGAAATCCTTGAGGACAAAGACAGGTACTACTCAGATTTGGCTCTTCCATAATGGATAGATTAATGCCTGATTCATAATAGGTGCTCAGCTAATATTTACTGTCTAGATTTCTGTGTGAATATTATTGGAAAGGAGCAATAAAATAATGTTTTCCAAAGCGACTCAGAAGGGTTATATTGTTGTAATAATGGTATTCTCGTATTTGTATTTCACTGTTTTCACTACTATTTTCTTATCAACATAACAATGTTTCTACATAATTATTCTAGTGGCTCCATAATAGTAAACTGTGTTGATACATCATAATTTATAAAATAATTATCTTGCTGAACTCTTAGTTTATTTCTAACATTTTGTTATTAGTAGTAATTATAATAATTTTTAGTTTGTTTTGATATGCTCAAATGTTTTCATAAGAAAAGAAGACTTTATAAGGCAATATAAGTGACTATATCTATGGCTTTTGCTACATATGGCCATGTTACTTTCTAAAAAGTTTATCAATTTATAATGTCACCGGGAAGTAATGTATATATCACTTTTTATCAAAACCTCACTATCATTGATAGTAATCATTTTTATGATGTTTCAGTATATTTGCATTTCAGAATTTAGCAGAATGACATTGAGGACATTGATGTATCTGACAAATATGTTTTTGGCCCTGTTCACTAAAACTCTAGCTTAACCTGGAGATTCACTTATTTATTAATTCACTTTAACTCACTCACTCGCTCATTCATTCATTCATTCATTAAAGCCTTTTCATCAGGCATAATTATGTAATGACAATATGCTAGGCCTTGGCTATACAAGTGTATACCTTCCTTTGAGGGTTCACTTCCTCAAAGCAAGAAGTATATAGAAGCACATATGTGGTAATCAAAACAGTCACAGCAAGTTCCAAAATGCATAAGGATACAAAGGAGAAAACAATACATAGTTTATTATTATATTTTCAACAAAATATACTAGGTATCTAAAATGGTTAAAATGGGTTTTTTAATCCAGGCCATCTTTGAGCAAATTACTTGTAAAAGTGAGACTCAGATTATTTTCAGAAGCAAGTAGTTTTGCAAAGGAATTAGCAATAACCATAATCAGGTAAATAGTAATTTTTAATTCTTCCTATTTCCTCTTATATGACTTTCTCTTCTTTCCTATGCTTATTACAGTGTCCAAAACATAACAGATACTTAATAAGTCTGTGATTTTTACAACCCCTTTCTCCTTCACAGCTAAAGCTCTCTACTATCTTTTTTTGGGCTCAAATCCCTTCACCTGGAAAATTCCACAGAGGTCTATACTCCAACAAATTTAACCATTTTCCAACAGTAATCATCCTTTAAGATAACTGCAAGCATCATCAATTTAGTGTTTAACATATGCCATACTCCATAGTAGATGATGTACATCTATTATTTCATTCTTATATAATATGCTTGATTCCCATTTATGAGAGAGAAAATATATATATTGTCCAAGGTCACATAGCTGATAGGTGAGCCATAGCTGATAGGTGAGACCGATAGGTGAGATGGGATTTCCATCCAGATGATCACTAAACTTCCCTTTGATTCTACACTGTATTATTCTAGTGTACCAACTCTGGAGAAAGACCCCAAATCTACCCCTATCTCTCACAGTAGTACCTACCTAGCTACAAAAGGTTTATTGGATAATATGCAGAGTGATAAAAAAAATCAGATGAAAGTATTAAACAGAATTTTCTATGATAAAATAAGTGCTCAAATCCATCAATTAAATCTAGACCTGAACTGACTAGGTGATTTACCATGGTCATTATTAACAGTCACCATTTCCACAGTGATTAACTTAATGGGATATTATTATGAAGATACAACCTCAATTTTATTGTAAACAATAACCTCTGGCCACATATTTTACAGTGTCTCATTAACAATCTTTCACACAAACCAAATGGTCCATGGTGAGAGAATTTCCCTTTGTATTTTTTTAAGAGAATATATTTCTATGCTTCACCATGAAAAATTACCAAGTCTCCATTGATACTGCATTGAAAAGACAGAGCAGTACAGTGGGTTAAATTTTGCACTGTTTGATTTTAATACATATTAGAATACCTTAAGATGATCATTTCTGAACTGTAGCAGAAGTGAAAGGTCCTCACACATCACCTTGAAAGACCACCTATAGGAACAGATACTGAATTTTTGTAATTATTCAACCTTTCCTTCTCTGAGATCTTAGTACGTTCCAGTGGTCCAAAGTGCCTTGCCACTCTCTTCTCAAGTCCAAAGGGGTTTACAATTAACAGCTTATGGTTACTGCTAGATTTTATATTGTCAAATTCTTTATATTATCTATGTTATAAATATTTTATTTTTTAAAATAAATCTATTTTGCACAAAATGATGACACTAATTTATAAAATTTTCAGTCCTTTAAATTAAATAAACAAAAAGGAATGTGTGGGTTTTCTTGACAGCCACAAAACAAATCTAGTCAACAGCTCTTAAAATGCACAAAATATTTTACTTTTACAGAAATAGAAAGGGGTGATACTTTTCCTCCCCATCATAAAGGGTCACAGCTGCCACCCTTATAACAAGAAACAGATTAACAAGAGAAATGTATGACAAATTTATTACGTTCACACACATGCATGAGAGTCATATTAAATATGAACTCAAAGAGGGGCCAGATGGTTAAGGTTTAAATGACCTCTTCATAGGGGAGAAGAAAATGGGGAAATGAATAGGCAGGTAGAAGTGGAAAGTCATAGGAACAAAGATTGTCTTATTATGCAGATAAAGTCTCTCAGGCAATCTCTCAGAGATGCTCTCAGGATAGATGAAAAGCCTGTCCCAGTTCTAACAGCCTGTCTAAGTGCCAGTTTGGGGATACCGCTTTCTGAGCCCCAATACTTTTAATAGTGAAAGGTGTTAGCAGTCAGTTCAAGCAAGCTGATCCAGAATAAGTTGAAGAAACAACTGTCCAGATTCTTTTTGAAAAGAACTTTTTTTTAATACTTAAAGATCTAATCACATAAATCTCTTCCAATTTTTGTTTTCACTAAAACGAGATGGCTAACTTGTTCAGAGAAATATCTCTGAGATATATTTTATATACCATGATGAATAGTCTACATCTTTAAAATTCCTTGATTATAGGTCTTCCTAAAATTAGGTCACATTTTTTTCTCTTAGAAATGTAATGCTATTAGAAGTTCTCCTACCCTCCAAACCACCTACTCCAGGAAGTGATATTGTCACACTTCTGTTGATATTGAATAACATCTATATTATTGAAACAATCCTTCTGATACGACTCTGAATAGATAATTCTAAAGATGACACAAATCAGAGTCACAGGAAAGATTAATGTGTCTTTTATATTGCTACATTTCTATTTTTTGGTTGTTGAAAGCATTATCACTCTATTTCTTAGATAAATTAGTGCCTATGAATTTGGTAAATGAGCTTAGTACAACAGACCCATTCAGACATATGGTGGGGATTTCTTTAATGTATGCCATTCCTTCTAAATGGTTTTTATTTTGAAATTCTCTTTGTAGAGTGCAGTGTTCATTCATTTTACTTCATAAAACACTTGTGTAAGTATTGTTCTCTACAAACAAAGCAGCATAATGTAGAAACAAATTATTTGGAAGTAAACTGAAAAGACAATATTCTAAAATGCAAATCACACAAGCCTTCTGCTAAATAGAAAAAAAACAAGATAAGGCAAAGGATAGTTTCTCTTAACTCTAAAAAGACAGATACCACCTTGAGAACAGCTTAAATATTGGTTCTTCATATCCTAACTCCCTTCTCCCTCTCCCTTTAAGCATACTCAGAGAAACCATACAGTTCTGGTGAAACAAGAAATCATTATGTCATCATAGTGTTCTGGTAATTTTTCTTTCAAAACAATCAAGAATTATTTTCCAGCCGGTCTCGGTGGCTCAGCCTGTAATCCTAGCACTTTGGGAGGCCGAGGCGAGTGGATTGCCTGAGCCTGCCGATTCCAGCCAGCCCAGGCAACTTGGTGAGACCTCGTCTCTATAATAAAAATAAAAAATAGCCAGGCATGGTAGCGTGCATCTGTAGTTCCAGGCTACTCGGAAGGTTGAGGCGGAAGGATGGCTGGAGCCCAGCAGGTCGACACTGGGTTGGCCATGAGTGTGCGTGCCACCGCACTCCAGCCTGGGCAAAGGAGTGAGACTCCAACTCAAGGGAAAAAAAAAAAAAGAATTACTTTCCTAAGCAGAGAAACCAGGAAATGTTGGGGCAATATCCTAAGTTAGCTTTAGAAAATACCTTTCTTTTTATACTTATAAATGTGTAAAATGTGTTCACATAATGTTTATAAGGCAATCTAAAAAAATGTTTTATTTTTAAAATGTGGGGTACAGTTCAGGATTAGGTACATAAATGGTCATTGTACAGGTAAAGTTTGGGCCTCCCACTGGTCCTCACTTCGTAAAAGGCAATTAAAAAAAATACTGCCCTGCATTTTTAACTGAACCTCAAAATATCAGCACTAGTAAAATGGCAAATCCATTTTGTGATTTTATTCTAGTAGTAGTTTACAATTTGAATGATTTACTCCAGTAATGTAAAGCTAGTTAGAATTGTGCATAATTAATTTTTCTTTATTTTAATCATTCACTAGAATAAAATAATTAACAAAGTTAACACCTACCGAAATGCTAAGAATTATGAATTAAAAGTGGCACCCTGAATTTACTCCAGGCTTGTCTGATGCTTTTTCATAAGCATTTTCTTTCCAATAGATATGTGAATTTTATGAAATATAATTTTCCAACCAGAGTAGGATTGCCAACGCCCTCTTAAACAAGTATCTCTTAAATTTACTTATCTGGTTTGTTGTAATTTGTTTCATAGTCATTTACAGCCTTATGACACTTCTTTCAAATGTAGTTGGTCTTCCCAAAAACCTAATAAAGTCAGCGCATCAAATATGCACACAGTGAGAAGTGGGGAGCAAAATCAAAACCTGGATCCTTGTATTCACTCCACTGCTCTTTCCCTTCCTAGAGAAGTATTGCTTTTAAGTTGAGCAGAACATAATGAGATAGAGTATGGAGATGCATAGTTATGGATATAAATCATACAGAGTTTGATCTCTGAGGCTGACCTCAGTTCCACCCCCAATCAGCTGAAAATTGGGCATGTTTCTTGACTTCTCAAAGACTCTGTCTTTTTAGCTCTCAAGTAGTGTTAACAGTATTTTTTAACAATAAGAACTAATTGAAATAATGTATATAACTAGCAAACAGCACAGTACAAAACACACAATATGAATTTAGTAAATGCCAACTATTTTTATTATTAGACATCTCAGTTCACACACACACACACAATATTCTAGAATAAATCTCACACTTTGCTTCTGAGAAGGCATGAGAGAAGAGAGATCTATTTTAGTTTAGTAAGATTTTGTGGACAAGAAATGTTTGAGGAACGTCTTATCAGGGCAAAATTGAGTACAATCAAGACGGAAAATAAATCAATGTCTAGTTTTTTGTAGTAAGGTTTTCACACTGAGGCTACATCATTTTGTTGAAGGAATTGCTAAAATATTGCACACATACACGTGAACACATGTATATACCAAGACATTTAAATGCTTGTTCTAAAACATATTCCAAGTAAAATAGGAACTGCCTGTATTCTCTGTCATTTTGGAAAGGGCACACATACACTCTTCCTCGAGTACAGAGTTGTGGGTGGCTTATAGATATGCCTTACTCACCACAAAATCTACTCTGCCTATCAAAATTGCCTAGCAAAAACACTTTGCTGGAAAGGTATTGTGAATTCACAGGAACTGTGGAGTTCTTAAGGTGGTGTAATTCATGGTTGGTAATGAGAGCAGCTGAAACCATCTGTTTTCACAACTTTCTTCCCCACCTTAATATAAGCCTCTTCGTTAGCCTATTTAACTATCCTAACAGATTTACCTCCTCAAATATTTTTGTGGAAAAACTAGAAATAATAGAAATAAAGGGACAAAAACAATCAATTGGGCTTACAAATGATCATTTTCAATGACCTTAAGGGCCAACTATCTACTGCAGATGCTAGGCACACAGGCAAAACCAACAGAGGAAAAAGTATGAGAGCGATTGTTAGTGTTCTTTTTCACATCTTCCTTTTTCCTGTTTAGTCCTCAGAGTGATGCTGTTAATGACGCCTGAAATCTTTTCTTTGAGGTATTTCAGAAAAACACAAAAACATACTAACGTATAGCTGCCCTCCCTCCTGTCACCATGTATCTTTGTTATCCTTTGCTACCTACAGTTTTTCAAAAATCTTACTGCCATTGAAGTTGAATTAAAATCTGGGGCTCTGGATTTGGAAAACTAAAAACTACATTAAAAACCTGGCTTTCTTGCTTACTAACTTATTAATTCTTCTCATCCTCCTCAAACAGAAGGAAAAAAAAAAACATCTCATCTAATTGTTGCACGTGTGAATCCAGACCCCTCCTTTTTTCACCCACACTATTAAAGATTCACATTGGAGTTACAAAACACAGGAGTCCTTCTAAGAAGAAGGAGCAAAGATGAAAAAGAAGGGACCAAGGTGTTATTGTTCCCACCTATTCTTCCCTCTTACAACACTTTCTTTAGGGAATAACATAACCTTAGACACAACAGGTCCATGGTTTGCTTTCTAATTTTTTTAAATTATAAAATTTTATTTGATAAAATTGTATATATTTATCATGTACACGATATTCTGAAACATATCTACATTGCAGAATGGCCAAATAAAGCCAATCCACACATATATTACCTTACATAATTGTCATTTTTGTGATGAGAACACTAAATCCAATCTCTTCATATTTTTCTAGAACACAATATTATGTTGTTAACTATATAATCACCAAGATGTACAATAGACGTCTCGAACTTATTCCTCCTAACTGAAATTTTATCTCATCCCCTCCATCCCCACCACCAGTACTTGGTCACCACCATTCTACTCTCTACTGCAATTAGATCAACTTATTTAGATTTTACATATGAGTGGAATACTATTCAACTATTAAGAAGAAGGAAATCCTGTTATTTGCAACAGTATGAATGAACTTGGAGGGCATTATATAAGTACCAATTCTGTCTTTTTCTAAGACAACAGGCCTTTTGTCTCTGCAAGGAAGTGATTTAAGTTTATCCAAAAATTATTATTCCTTTACACATGTGAGTCAGATATTGACAACAAAAAATGTGTAATCTATCATGAAAAATTAGCCAAAAGGTAAGAAATATAAAATGCAACACTTAGAACACTAGTAGTGTATATATATTAAACAGCATAATTTTTTTAACAGTATAATTACTAACTGTAGCATGAAAATGCAGATTTATATACCAAGGGAACTAATCAAGACAATTTGGATAAATTGTCCAAAGAAGCCACAGAAATAGAAACTAGTAGACTGAAAAATCCCTTTAGTGAGTCATGAATGATCAAATAAGACTTTAGGCTATACAACATTGTTTTTCCTACTAATTTTGTTGTTACTGTAGTTAAATCGGGGCTATTAAACCATTGTGGAACTATTTCAACTAATTACTCTTCCTCATCCTATTTTCAACCTATAGCATAGGTCTTTACCACAAAAAGACACTACTGCAAGTTCAATCATTAAGATAAATTTAACAAAAGTAAGGCAAGATAGAATAGCAGTCTGTGCAACATTTGCAATCTAATCTAAAAATATAATTCCAGGGGCCAATCCTAATTGTTCTTATTTTCTACTCTATTCCAATGATTTAAGGAAAGCAAATTCACTACCTGGAAATATGTAAAAGTGTTAGCACGTGGAGAATCCGTAAGTTTGGCTCTCTAAACATTTCATTTTATTTTATTTATTTATTTATTTTGAGTTGGAATCTCACTCTGTCACCCATACTGGAGTGCAGTGGCCGCTCCCGGCCACCACAGCCTCGACCTGCTGGGCTCCGGCGATCCTTCCGCCTCAGCCTTCCAAGTAGCTGGAACTACAGGCGTGCGCTACCACGCCCGGCTCATTTTGATTTATTGTAGAGATGAGGTCTCATCAAGTTGCCCAGGGGGGTCTCGAACCCGCGGGCACAGGCAATCCACTCACCTCAGCCTCCCAAAGGTGTGGGATTACAGGCTGAGCCACCGAGCCCGGTTTAAACATTTTAAAGATAACCTCCCATTCAGAACACTGCTTCAAATCATCACAGGCAACCAGGAAAGACTCTTCTGTGATGGGGAGTACAATTCACAGGTTAAGGGAAGAACAACTCTTTTAAAAAGTACCAAAGTGCTATTAAAGATCCACTGAAGAAGCAACAAACCAACCACCAGAGGGATTTAAATCCAAACTATGGAAAGGTGAATGTTCCGATTCTCCATTTGGCTACATATATATATGAACAAAGGTTTTCTGAATTTACAAGTGATTTTTTCCCCCCAATAGCATTAAGGTCTACTAGTATATCCTATTCAAAATACCATTTTCCAGCATTTGGAATCTGGCATTCTTCCCAGTTGCTAAAAATTCTAATGAAAAGAAGTAGTCACACAAATGCAACCTGACAAGCTTAAGATCCTTTGTTGGTTTTCTTCTATAATTAATATTATGTGTATATTTGGAATAAATGGGCGCTGTCGCCTTGTGCCAGTTGCTCTTTAACATGTTTCACATTCTCTTGAATTGGGTGCAACTTCAGAAATTTCCAATCATCTTACTTTTAAATACTCCAGCTTACAATATGAAAGGGCTTAGCGCTTATTTAAATTAAGACATTTTAGCTCTGCCTGCACGCTTTCAAAATACTCAGTCAATTAACATAAGCTACCTTCCAGAGGATTTGCTTTAAGTCAGGTGGAAAGGAATATTATTTCAGAACCAAGAAAGGAAAAAAGAATATGGAATACACAGCAAACCAAATATCTGTTCTATTTTCCTTATATATTAGGGGGGGCGTCTTTTATTCCCCTTTAGAGAGTTCTGCCAAAGATTGTTTTGACACACAAGTCCTTCAGGAGATCTCCCAAGAGATATAATGTCCAAAATGTTGCAGCCCCTTCTATCAGATAGTGGCTCAGAAAGCCTCTCTGTAGTCTCCAAAATATTGCAGGCTCAATTACCCTCTGGGTGCAGTGAGCGGGCAGCACCATTAATCATTCTCAGGGCACTAAATTGCCCTGAGAACAGTTCTGAGTCTGGCAGCATTAAGGATGTCCAAGAACTGAGCTCATCGCTGACAGCTGAGCCATGCTGCCACCTGGAGGACAGCAGAGCACACAGCGCTTCAGAGGTCAGTTACTTCCCTCCAGTTCTAGAGGAGTTACAAGGGTGGGTTGTGTTGGATGACTATTCCTTCCTTCCTGGATGGTTAGCCTTGTTTTCCCACCTCCAAAAAATACTGGAACTTTCTTCTTCATTGTTAAATTGCTATGGAGAACATGAGGCCAATGGCAGGGAGTGAAGGCAGGAAGTCCAGGGGTCCTTGCCTTCTCTGCTGTCCTTCATCCACATCCTCACCCACCTTGGAGCCCCATCTGTGAGTGCACCTTTTCTCTTATCTATCCAGCTGATGAGGGTCTCAGATTATATTCTAGAAGTATAACATACCCTCAACTTGCTCAGATTCTGGATGAAGAAGTAAACAAGAAAATAGAAGGTCAGGCCCAGTCATGATGAGTGTTCACATAGGGTAAGCACCAGCTGCTGTGGGACCCAGAGGAAGGATACCTAAGTGGGTCAGGGTCAAGAGTAAGAGAACATTAGACAGGTCTCCAGTGGGAGGGAAAAGAGCAAAGCTGTGGTTTTAAAATCTGATGAGTCTATGGCGAAATCCAAAATCATAATCACAAATCATTTAAAGCTCCCAATTTTCATTTACTTCACCCTGAAAACTGTAGAATTGATGCCTATTTTATAATGCTATCAGAGAAGATAAAAATTAGATGTGTCAAAGTGCTGGGAGTATATATTAACTCAATGCCAGGTAATAATTTTTGTTATAACTATCAGAGAAAGCTAGACTTACCTGAGCAAAGAAAAGGGGCAGGAAGGGACAGTGTGTGCTAAGTCAGACAGGTGAGAAAGCAGAGTGCTCAGGGGTCTTCAAGCAGCACATTGTTACTGGAAACACTTCTGTTTCACTCTTCTCATATTTCTCTATGTCCATCTTTCCTCGTTTATCCTGCTCATTTCATTTTTTTTCCTCTATTGTCCCCACTGAACACTCAAAGGAAAGCAACAACTGGCTGTTTCCAGAATATTGAACAAATCATTAAGTTTCAGAAAGTTTATGATAAAAGCTTTTATTCTGAATAGAAATAGGCATACAGAAATAATTATTTTTTCTCATCAAATTCCCTTTAGGTAACTTGGTGGAGAAGTTGGTGGGCAGAAACTGTTATTCTAATAAAATACGAACGCCAGTTGATCCCAACAGAATGTACTAGTAAGTTTGAGTGAGCTGTAGTGACACCTCCTGGTAAGACAAAGGGAACATCACTTGACATAAAACATTCCATGCTTTTATAATTTTATAATCAAAAGCAACACACGAAAACATCTTTTTTCCATATGAAATGTCTTCCTATCTGAAAAAAAATTCTGTAAAGACATATTCACAACTCCTGTTTGACTGACTGCCATTTAAAAAACCAACTGAGTAAAAAAAAAAAAAAGTTTTGTTTTTTGTTTTTACTTCATGACATCAAATAGCTAGTTTAATTTTTAAAGAATCTTTCACCCACTTATTTGGGCATTGTGCATACGAAGTCCTACTTAACATTCTCTAAAGCTATGATGTAAAATGCTATGGAAGTTACTTTATGTAGTATTTTTAACCCAGTTCTTTGTGAAATGCTGATCTGATACTACGTCTTCAATGCCTGGACTATCAACACCTCAATCCTTCCACTTCAACGCTGCAGTTTCTACATAGGCCTGCTTTGTTCTGAAGCATCTTCAAGTCTAGATTCCCCAGTCTACTTATCAAATCTCTCTCCCTCTCAAACTCTCTCTTTTAAAATGCACTTGTATTTTGGCAAACATTTTCAAGGCCCTAGGTACCAGAATTAAAATGATAATGAGTGTTAATACCTTAAACTTCTATATCTTCTAGTGACATGTAGACTTTGTAAATATGAAGTTAGCCCTTATAGGAATCCAGTTCCATGATTATAAAAGTAAGAACCTCAGCCATCCATCCATCCATCCATCCATCCAATAACTTTATATTGTCTACTACATTATGGACTCTCTGTTAGGTATTATACAGGAAACAAAAGTAATCATAATAGACATTATCATTCCGTGATAATGATCACAGAACTAAATTCTAGTGATCAAACAGAGAGGGAAAGAGTTAACAAACAAAAAAGCTCAAATGGTGATAAGTTCTATTAAAAAAAGTAAAGAGTGAAAAAAGAACAGTCGGAGGTACACTGTAGATGAACAGAAGTTAGGGACAGGATCTCAGAAAAGGAGGCAGAACTTGTGACATAAAGGACAGGAAGAAGCTATAGGGAGCCAGGTAAGACTTTCCCAGGCAGAGGGAAGAGAATGCAACAAAGATTGTGTGACAATTTAGTACTTGTTTCTTTCACAGAAATATTGAGGAAGTAAAGAGTGGCAAGAATTGAAGCTGATGTATGTGACCGTTAAAATTCCATGCAAAGTGTAAATAAGAAGACTTTGAATGGTTTTAAGCAAAAAGTATAATCTAACTTAGGTATTGACAATAGCTAATGAACAATAGTACTTACTTTATTCTAGATATACAAGTTCAGTCTCCCTTATCCAAAATGTTTGAAACCAAAAGTGTTTTAGATTTTTGTTTTAAATTTTGGAATATTTGCAGTATACTTACCAGTTCACAATCCCTAATCTGAAGATCCCAAATACTCCAATGAGCATGTCCTTTGATTATCTTAGCTTTGCTTAAAAAGTTTCAGATTTCAGAGCATTTCATATTTCATGTTTTTGTACTAGGGATACTCAATCTGTACTCATTTAATCCTCATAAGAACCTTACATGATATGCATTAATAGCCTCAAGATTATTGATGGAAAAATTTAAGCAAAGAGAAATAACTGCACTCTATTTCAGCTATTAAGGGGCAGCTCTGGGATTTGTACTAAGGCAGCCCATCTATAGGGCCCATACTTCAAACACTATGCAATATGGCCTCTCAGATACTTATTTCTGCAAGAGCAAGGGTCAGAAGAACCTGCTGGGAGGTAAGGAAATGATCCAGTCCAGAAATGATGGTTTCTTAGGTCAGAAGGATAGCAAGTGAAAATTAAATGGATTTGTGATGTATTTTAGCAGTGAATTCTATGGGATTTGTTGGTGGGTTGGATGTACTAGGTAACAGAAAGGTCTACTGGAAATGGTTCTTCAATGACAGTTACAATGGCAATGACATTCTCTACTGTGTTTAGTCAATGGACATTCTCTAGGTTCGCAGAATTTTCCCATCAGATTTTCTCTTCCAAGACAAGCATATTTTCAAAAGAGTTGCTACACAGAACACTTTCCTTCTCAATGTTCAATGGGGCAACCTTTAACTTGTTTATTTTTCTGGTCATTTCTATGTAGAGTCACAAAATTGAATTATATACTATGTACAGTTGTGCCTTTTTTAACATTATATCACCTGTTTATACCTTATCAATAGTTATTCTTTTAAAGATTCTTTTAAATAATACTTAGCTTTTTTCTGTCTTTGGGCAGCTGTGTTGTTTTAATTTTACATTATTCTAAGTAACTTCCTTACATAAATTTATGACTGAAACTTTGATTACTCCCCAGGAGTAAACAATTATAAAAATGGATGTTCTAGGTCTAAGGGAATGTTTTCATTAATTGTAAATTGTGTTTACATATTTCTTCATTGCATCTGACTGTGATACAACTGTTGAAGTTCTACAAGTGCTGTGTGAGAGAACCTGAAAGAAGGCAGGTTATGTGGAAGCAGATTATGTCGATACATTAATGTGAATGTCTATGGAAGTTCTTTTCTGGTAGCTTCCACTTTATCAGTGACTAGAAAGCTAGGCCTTTATCTGAGAGTGAGGGTGTAGACAAAAGTACTGAGTGTTTAAGGAGAGAGGAGAAAGTATCCTGTGGTTTTCTAAAGAATGAATGGAGTCAGGTAGTAAGATCACCTGATAATCTTAAAACCAATTTAAGATTAATGAATATGAAATGACACCAGCACCATCTATGTTTTTTAATTTTTCCTTAGATACATTCAGCTGCATGGGTACAGGCAGAGTATATCATTATTTAAGTTAATCAAGATTACACTTCCAAATCTTTAACTCAAGTCCAAACTGCTACAAAACCTTAAGTCAAATGACTCATATTTCTTGCTGGACTTTCTGGGTTCTCCATCTGTGCCTCACTTTTCTGCCTTCTTTACAGCAATTCAATGCCAGAGACAACTATCCACTGCTTCTTCACCTGCAAAACTTATTCTTGCCTTTTAACTTTATGTTGTTAAGTTATCTCAGACTACTTCTCACCTACCCAAATTGAGATATTCATACTTCCTCATAGCTCCCCCAGTATCCCGTGCTGATATCTATGATTTTATTTACAGCATTTATTCAGTAACTTTATTCTTCATTTACTTTAAATTATTTTAGGGCAAGGGATTTTAATTATTTTGGTTTTCATTTCTTATTTCAAGACCTGTCACATAGTAAGTCCTTATTCAATGTTTATTAACAAAAGCAAGAGTTCTTCCCAATTAAAAAATAAATCTCCTTATAAGCATTCATCAGCAGGAAATCAAGTTACCTAGACCATCCCTTACTGTGGTCTCAATACTAGTGAAGGCACCTGTCAATAAAAAGTAACTGGTCTAAGAACAAGTAATTCAATTGCTAGTGAAGTATTATAAATAAGTATTCACTTCCACAGGTTGCTTGGATATGACAACTAGTTTACTTCTTTAGCTTTAAAATGATAGTAATAGATATAGTAAATACTATGTATGTATAGAATTTTTTAGATATTCTAAAAATGTTCACATTTTCAAAATGACTATAAAACTGTCTCTTCCTGACACACACACACACACACACACACACACACACACACACACACACGTCATGTTTAAATGCAATTACTGATATTCCTTCAAAGAGAAAGTGTCTTTTTAATAAACCTTTAAGAAGAGTCAGACATTTGACCAATTTTGTAGGGAAGTTGGACATCCCAATTTGGGTATAGCATGAAGAAAACAAGTAAAAGTTAACAAATTATAAGGTTCTCTTATAAGTTAGATCTTCGTAGGCAGGAATTTACAACTAATATATCTTTGACTGCCTCATGAGGGTCATGTACAAAATACATCTGAACAAAATGGGCAGAATAAATAGACTTACTTTTTCATTTGGTATTTGGTCATTCTACATTTAGGCAGACAAGGAAATGGACTAAAGAAAGAAAAGGCCAAATTTGGAGCTAATTGCATAGTATGGGAATTGCAGATACATTCTAATTCTCTCACTGTATTCTTCATACACAAAGTGTAATGGAAAGCAGAGATAAAAGAAATCTCAATTGCCATTAAAGAATAAAATAGGATTTCCACTTAGATCTTTAGAAGCAGCTATTCTTAAACATTAATTCACTTGATAAATGTTCAAGTTTCTTCTTCACTTTTCCTGTGTGAACATTTATCTTATGTGCTCTGGATGCTAATGGATGTTACCAAAATCTTTGAGTCCAAATTCATAGCCCCAAGATATATTCGTACCTAAACGAGCTGGTGAGGGATACTTAACTGGTCTCCAAATCTCTTAGGGATAATTTGAAGACAAATTCTCTGCCCAAATGTTATTAATTATATATTTAGTACCTTAGCTAGCTTATTTCTGAGAGGCTTTAAAGATCAAAAGAGATGTGAAAAAGTGAAAAGAATCAAAGCTTAAACATCAATTTGAATTGAGCTGCACAATATGAATTTACTCCAGCACTTTGCTGCAATATAATCTATAAATAATCCTCTGAGGTTCACTTGCCAATTAGGAATCATCACATGGCATGCACCATAGATGTCAATAGTTAATTTGCATGTCAGTGAAACATTAATATGATGAAAATTTTAAAGCTTTATGCACTATTTATATCATAATTGGGCACACAGTTAGCGTGCGAATACACCGATTTTTATTGTATCCAATGTGCTTTTTAAAAAAACAAGTTTAAATGATCAGTATTTATCATTGTCTGTTTGATAGCTCCTTTCAGTTCAGGGCTGTACATCTGTATTCTATTTATTTGCTTATTTATTTACTTTATTTTAGACTTGTGGGTACAAGTGAGAATTTGCTCCATAAGTAGGCTGCATGCAGGTGAAGCTTGGGCTTCTAGCTGGCCCTCTTTCCCCTTGGTAGTAGACTAGGTACCCTTTGTGTTGTCACCGGTCTCCCTTCACTCCTCCCTCCCTCCCCTACCAGTGCTCAGCATCTGCCAATTCCACTTTACATCAGCATTTTAGGCTTTAAATTATTTTAACATTAACTGTAATCATGATGCCTGAAAGAAAGTTGTGTCTATGTGGTGACAGAAAGATGAAAATTAGATTTATATCCAGAGGTAGCTGGTTAGGTTTGAAAGTTTAATTCAGAGTATGTGTCCTTAGTCATAAACATGTCACCCAAGATTAATAATTTAGGGTTTTTTTCCCCCAAGTTTTCTTTTTTTTAAAAAAAAATCTCCCTGAGTTTTTCTATAGTAAAAAAGAACAGTTTTGTGGGTGGTCCCTTCTAAAAGCTGAAAATGGTTGTTGATTCAAGTACAAAGGGAAACAACCCGTGGGCACTCAAACTTAACTACTGTATTTAAGTGCAGTACTTAGAACAAATACTATATTTACATAGCCAGAAATTTCAAAAGCTGCCAGCCTGGTGGAGTTAGCTTGCCATGGGAATTGCCACACCTGTCAATCAGGTCCACCAGAGTAGCAAGCAGAAAGCCTGTGATATGGAGACAGAGGAAGCAAAGGAAGGGAGAAGAGAGGAAGAGAGAGGAAGATAGTGTATGGGAGTTTCCACTACTGTGGAAAAAAATCACAATAAATTTTCCAACATTTATTTTCAACCTCATATCCTCAGACTACCTGGGCTTTAGCATACTTGCAAAATTTAAAAAATTGACTACTTTGTTTTTTTGGTTGGTGCTACAATAGTATTTTTCTAGAAAGTATCATGCCACTAAAGATAAGGTTTGGCCTTTCATCTTAGTGGAAAAGATATATGTGTTTCCGTTGACTCATTATTGGCGAATTTGTTATGTGTTGGTGGCTTCTCTAACCAGCCAGGATATAAGGACCTTTAGATCAGAAATCACATCTTAGTTTGTCTAATATTCCCTCATCATGTGCAATATTAGACCTTAATAACTATTTGCAAACTTAGGGTTATATTCCTAAACACTTATTTATATCAACCTCGATGAGCTATCTCCTTTCACAGTTTAAAAACAAAAGCAAAAACCAAATTAGACATTCTGAGAGAGAAAATGCATACATAAGTAGAATAAGATAAGGTCATATGGAAAAATAACACATACGTATATGCATTCCAGGAAGTCTTATATGATTAATAAGTTAGATCTCTGGTTGGTTCTGAGATTTCTTGTGCCCAAAGCAAAAGAGAAAATGTGATCAGTTAAGAAATTCACATTATCCCTGACATTAAAAATACTAACATCACAAAAAGCTAAGTATCAAAAGTATACAAAAGCATTAATTTGTACTGTCTTAGCTCTATCTTCATTTCATAAATGTTTATATTTTTATTAATTGATCAAGTGAGTCTTCATGTTAAAAGGGAATCTAAATGAATATTGGTTATTAAATCCTAATTCAATATATTTTCTCCAAATTAGGTAATGAAAGAGAATACTAAATTTAATATTTAAATGAGCTTATTTGAATCACTTAACCAATGTGTTTTTGGTTGTATCCAGTTATGAAAATTGAGTGTCAAACATTTAATAAACACTAAACTCATAGATGAAACCAAGCTTTTAAATAAAATCTTCCCATAATAAACATGGACATTTTTTAATTTTTACATAGATTAAAAAACATCACATAAGAAAACAAAGACTAGGTAGTTTTCAATATTTATTATGAAGGAAAGTGAATGAAATTAAAGCCACTACTCAAAGGTAACAAAGCAAAGGCACCATGATACTCTATTATTTTGCCTTATGTTATGTGAAGTTAGTCTCTAAATGACCAAATGTATATTATGTGCTACACAGCTTGAACTTTTAAAGGTCAAAGAAAAATTCCCCACTGAATTTTATTCAGTGAAACCTTCCCTCCTTTCCTGTGTTAAGTCCTGACTTCAAATTTAATAAAAGTTGTTCTCCTCTCTTCACCCCTCCTCCACCCCACTAATTCCCACGTTTTCAACAATAAGTTCTCTAACCAAAGTATGTGGAAGAACTTGGCACATACATTTATGATATAGGAGAAAAATAACAAAAGAGTCAAATCTAGCAGAGTATTAATTTAAAAGGCAATTAATTTTAAAGAAGAAAAAAAGGATCAACGTAAACTCTGTGAGGGCATGAATGATAGCATATAGCACAAATAATTCTCTATTTGGGGGTCCTGAGAAATTTCAGCAAGTGGTTGTGGAGTAATGAATGTTTGTAATTCATTAGCTACTATTTTAAAATGCAAAGCACACCATGACATCAATGATGTTCTTTTTAATCTCAACAAACAGGCTATTACAATTAAAGCACTTACAAAAAGATAGTACATTTAAATATAAGTTTTGATGAGATTTCACTGTTTTACTAACAATAATTTAATAACAGTTCATAATTTTATAGAAAGACAAAAACATCATGAGATTGGTTCAAAAATATATGTTTGTACGCACAAACCTTTTATAAATATTTAGAAACCACTAGCATTTCTATCTTAAAAATTCTTTTTTTCTCAGGATTTCTGAATAAGGTTTTAGGATATCTTTAAGAAAATAATCACTATTTACTTTAATATACATATTTTCCAAATAGAGAAAATAATAACATTTATAAGTGCTTCATTTTTTTTCTCATTTTCCATCTTCCTTCAGCTCCTAGACAACAAAACAATGGTTTATTCTTTATGTGGAAGAGTAAACTCAATAAACACAAATGGCCACGGGGCCTCACATCAGTGAAATTAAGACTTCACAGGGTCTTATTTTTTTCTTTATGAAGAAAAAGTTTAGAAGGACCTTTTCCAACATACTTTAAAGTCATGCATGTTTCAATGATATAATTATCTTGGCAATGCTAAATATTCCTGACTGATAAATGAGACCAAAATAATTAAGTTCTGTTCTTTGCACAACCAAGATTTAGTGCAGTAATCAATCTGGGTAAGAATTTGGAGTCTGGAGATTTCAGAAGATGAACAAGCTACTACTAAAATTGGTCATATGGGAAAGTGGTTAAATGAGTACAGAGTTTATACTTAGCTGTGGATACTTTTCATGTCTTAATCTTCATTAGAACTTGGTTGATTCATTGTCCATGTAGTCCCATACTAACCTGAACATGGTATACAAGTAGACAAAAAAAGAACAATCGAAAGGATAATCCAATGCACTCAATGGCATTATTGATACTGAAAATGTAAAGCTAATAGGCTGAAAATATGCATTTTTCCCGCTTCTGCAGCTTTTAGCATTGGTGGTGTAAGAAAAATACACATTTTTAAGCAGCAGAAGAAGTACAAATGCTGCTATGAAAGACATTAGTGATATAAACATTAAGAACAATAAGGAGGAAAGAGAGAGAACACAATACACTTTTCTACATGTATATTTGTGGAACTGTGAATATAGTTTGGATGTCTACCCAGGTTTCCATTTACCTAACTCCCCCTTCCCTGCTTAGAATAAATCATACAGCTTTCCATACCCCTAAACACCATTCACACTGCATGGTTTTTCCCTGTGGAATCCAACTGTGATCATAGAGAGGTGTTCATATTAAGTTTTTCTCCTGGGGGCTGGAACTCCAGACTTTAGCTGATCTGCTTAGCAGGTTCATCAGGTATGTCTAAGTGAAATATAACCAGGGCAGTTGGGTGTGTTAGTAATTACTGGGATTTACAACCATACAAATATGTATGCATATGTTGATATATGCATATATGCAAATATTGCATATTTGAATACAAGATAGTAAGCTTGTATATATACAATATGTATTTATACATACATATATATGTATGAAATCATAAAGATTAAAACATCTATCTTGTCAAAGAGCTTCTTCTGATTCCTGATCCATGGACCGTATTAGAAAAAGAAGAAGCATCTTTCCTAGCAAAATGTATTATCCTCCTTTGTAGTGGGCCAAGGAATAGTCACCATGAACAGGTGATAGATATCATTGTAATCGGAAAGAATGGAAAAAAAGTCAAATAAGAGTATCTACCAAACAACAACAATAACAAAAACTGCATGCAGGAGAGGTCTGTTAGCATCTCCAACTAGGGGTAACAGGCTCCCTCTGACTCTGGATGCACATGTCTGCCTCCATGAATGTTAGCATGCGGCCAGGGTGGGGGCAATGAACACCAGTGCTTGACCATTTGTAGAGTGGAAATTGCACTTTGCTTTCAAAAATGGATTCTCCTCCCAGAACCATGCAATTCGACTCGCTGAAGACATTAATGGCATATATATATACTAAAAAAAGGAGTAAGGGGGGAAAAAAATAAACCCCACCCAGGAACCTTCAAGGGAAACAGGTGCACCAGCAAGAGAAAGCTGTCAATTGCCAACAACACTTCAAACTCCATCTCCGTTACTCTGCAAACAATTTCAATGGGAGAAGATATCGTGCCCTGTTCCTGAGGGTTCAATTCACTGGGCTGTCTCTGTGAATTAGAGTCAGATCTAAGTTTCGCACTCAAGAGCGGTCTTCTCTGTCGACTACTGTTGCCCTCGGAGCTCAAAGTCCGTTTCCGAAACGGGTAAGCCCTTTTCCGCCCGGCAGCCCTGACCCTCACTCCTGCAAGTCATCACTTTTATTTACAACCCCGTGAGCGGTGTCTGCGTCGCTCAGCCTGGCCCCAAGAACAGTCACCGCGAACAATGAACCAGACAAGGGACCCACCCAGCGAACGTCTGCTCGCCGATCGCGCGCAAGCCCTAGCGCGGGACGCTTCGGGCTTCGGGGCTCGCGGTGCCTCCACCCCTTCCCCTCCAAACCCCAAGAAAAGCAAGAAGGTAGGTCGTTCCCGACACCCAAACACCCGTGTTCCCCCAGTCAGCCCTGCCTCCCAGCACCCACCAGTTAAAGATGCTGTATCTAAAGAGAAAATCAAAAGACGGGGACGGCGTGGCGGTCCAGCCAGCTGCCCACCCGAATCCAGTCAGCCCAGCTGAAGGGTTTGGCACTCACTCGCGTCCGAGGCCACGGCATTTTGAAATCACGGAGGATTTGGGGTGGGGGCAAGAGGTGGGGCCAGGAACCATAAAGTGGCTTCCGCTCCCTACCCCCGGCCTGGCACGGTTCTGGGATCGGGCAAGACACAAAAGACGGGTCGTATCAGTGCCAACAACTCTGCCGCCGCCTTGGTCCACGCAGCTCCCGGGAATCGGGCGACGGGGCCTCGGAGCCGGATCCCCGCGCCAGCCGGGGCGCGCCCGGAGGCTGGAGCATCCCTGGACGCCGCCGGAGCTCCCTGGTGCGCTTCTCGCGCAGGCGGGTCAGCAGCTCCGCACTCCTCAGATAAAGAGGCAGAGGCAGCGGAGGAGGAATGGAGAGGAAAGGCAAGACTTACTTGGGGCCCGAAGGCTCAGCCGGACTCCCACTTCGGACGCGGCAGGTGTCTGGCACCGCGGGCCCAGGCGGAAAGCGCTGGCGCAGCTCCGAGCCGGGGCTCCACTTGGCGAGGACGGGAAACTCCCCTTACCACCCGACCCCCGCGCTGCGCTCCTTGCTGTCACCTCACCGAGCGACTCAGGCACGCTCCGCACTGCCTTCTGGTCCTGGTGGGTCTCTCTGCGCTCCTCTCCGGGTCCGCCCGCTCCCCCACAGACCACACCCTGTCACCCCGGCAGCCCTCCACTCCTTCCTCTTTGACACTTCTACCGGTTACTCCTCCGTCTGCGTCCTCCCACCCCCCTCAGCCCACGTGCTCCTGCCGCTCCCTGGGCTCTGAACTTCCCCTGCCGGGAGCCCCCACCTCCGTTCTGAAAACCCCACTGCCTCCAGGCAGGGGAAAGGTCCCGGGTCCTCCCCCATATCCTCCCAACCTCTTCAGTGCGCAGGACCTCGCTTTGATTTTTGTCACTGTGGCAGCTTAGGTATATTTTGTACTACATGAAAGGATGTATTTTTTTTTAATGAGCTTTATATCAATTTTAATATAGAAATATATTTTCAGGTGTCACTTAAAGTAATTATCCTGCAGCTATTCATTGGCTTTGGAGTTAGACTGTCAGTCCAGCTTTCCTCATATGCAAAATGCCCTGCAAAGTTCCAGAACATCCTCTTTAGCCAGATCCAAATCAAACATGCCATTTTCTGTGTCCCCTTTTTTATTGCTATAGGAATATTTTTATATTTACTTTTTTCTGTTTCTGCAGACAATTAGAGGTTCCTTTCAAAGAGTTCCCCCTCAGAATTCTGTCCATAGTTGCATGATAATACTTGCCACCCTATAGTATTTTCTTTTGCATTATTGCCTCGACTATTGAACTTTCTGTAAGTTTCTCTAGGCAGAACTTTTGGTCTGTAAGTTTCTCTAGGTAGAAATTGTCCTATTTCACATTAACATCCATAACTTTATCAGCTTTTAGCATAGTCCTCAAGACACAGTATACGTTCAAAAACTGTTAAAGGAATGCATGTCCCTTAAATATGAGGCAAGCTTTGGTGGTTTTATACTGTATTTAAAGGTATGAAGATTTCAGTTGCATGCTTGCTTGTATCCCAAATAATTGGTCCTGTAGAAAAACATTTTGCATTTAGCCGGGTTATTTCTCATACATTCCTCTAATTCTTAACACAAATCATCCTTGTAGATTTTATATATCTTTTCTAAGATCATACTCAAAAAGGATGATAACTTGGTGACCACTAAATATGATGCTCCTGCCCAGCCACATGCTAAAGCGTCCTACCAACACCACAGAGAACCTGCCCAAATATCTTTCCTATAAAAATAGCATTTATTTTTCCTTCCTTTTTTTGATTCTGTTACTTGACTACCTTAAGTCAGAGTTGTAAAAAAACAAAACAAACATCAACAAAAACACCTCTTAGAGCTCACACCTCTTGTTGATCTTAATTGTCTTAACTACTAAATTAAAAAGAAAAATATAAGAAAATAAGTGAGTAATGCAAAAAAAAAAAACACGCAAAAAGACCTGCAAAGTTCCTCTTCAGTCTAATCCAAATCAAAATGCCATTTACTACTGAAGTCCCTTTTTTGTTGTTGCAGTTGTTGTCATATAAGTATTTTTATATTTCCTATTTGCTTTAGCCATCCTTTTGTCTCACAAGGATGGGCTACTTTTCTCTTTGGTTTGTCCACTCAAGTAAATAGCAGCTAACCTGTACTAAGTTAGAAAGACCAGAGATCAGCTAGCAGCCAGCCGTTGCTCCAAGCACTTTACACATATTAATTCATTAGGTCATCGACAACTTTATGAAGCAGAGACTATTTTATAGATGTGAGGAAGGCTCACATAGCCAGTGATTAGTAGAGCAAGGATTGGATTTTTGGAGATCTGCATCAGAGACTGCTCTCTTAACTATCATGCTGAGTGACCTACCATAATCCCTTGTACCTAATAGATGTTAATAATTATTTTTAAAATAATGAATGAATATGTGTCTGTTCACACTTAGCTTTATAGAAGGAAAAAAAAAAAAGACAACCATGACATGGACAGAACTTCAGGTTACTGAGAACATCTGATTGGCCCCAAGACCACAAGTACTGCTTTCTTTGGTGGGACCATGCACCCTGCATGTAGCCTGTATTTGAAACATGAGAGGGTCACAATCCAGGCTCATGACTTCAGGTGTGTGTGTGAGACAATTAAGCCTCCAAGTTTGGATTCCAGGTCCTTCTTCACAATTAGTGAAACATATCTTCAGCTACAGTGACTCACCAACTATCAACTTTTTTTTTTTTTTCTTTTTTGGAGTTGGAGTCTCACTCTGTCGCTCTGGCTGGAGTGCAGTGGCATACTCACGGCCACCCCAGTGTTGACCTCCTGGGCTCAGGCGATCCTTCCGCCTCAGTCTTCCAAATAGCCAGAACTACAGGTGCGTGCTACCATGCACCGCTAAATTTTTGATGTATTGTAGAGATGAGGTCTCGCCAAGCTGCCCAGGCTGTTCTCGAACCTGTGGACTCAGGCAATCCTCTCACCTTGGCCTCCCAAAGAGCTGAGATTACAGGCTTGAGCCACTGCACCTATTGTCAATTTGTCTTTCTGAGGTATCCAACTGTGTGAAAGATCTCTCCTCAGTTCCTGTGGCAGGTTGAATAATGGTATCCAAAGATATCGACGTTCTAAACCTCTGGAACTGTGAATGTCACTTTGTATGGCAAAAAGATAGGCTTTGCAGATGTGGTGAATTAAGGATTTTAAGATGAGAAGATTATTCTGGATCATCAGGGTGGACCCTGAATGCAATCACATATCTTTATAAGAAGGCGGCATAGGGCAATTTGACACACAGAAGAGGAAAAGTCAGTATGACCCACAAGACAAAAATTGGAGTGAAGCAATCACAAGCCAATGAATTCTGGCAGCCACCAGAAGCTGGAAAAGGCAAGGAAGGGATTCTCCCCCAGAACCTCTTGAGGAAGTGCAATCCTGCTTACATATTAATTTCTGTTCAGTGAAAATGATATTGGACTTCTGGTTTCAAGAACTGTATAGAAATAAATATAGATTATTTTAAGCCACCAAGTTTGTGGTAATTTGTTATAGCAGCCAAAGGAAATAAAAATACAGTTCTCAAATTCAGAAAATATAATCAGGGGATAAAATAAAAGGAAGATGTTTCAGACAGTAGGTTAATTTCCCCTTCTCTGACCAGTTGAACCATTTAGGGGAGAGAAAGAGGCATTTGGATATAGCATAATATTATATCAAAGTCCTTCAATTTAGACTTTGATATTATCTCCAAGAATAAATACAAACAATAATGGATACACTTATATGAATTAAAATAAACTTGAAATTTAAATTTGTTACCCACTATCCAATACTCTTGGCTAAAGCAAAGGAAGGTTTAATTTTGTTTTACTTTCCTAAAACTTTAGGATTTTAGCATCATTGTTTAATAGTATAAGAACTGCCTATTACCAGAATGTAGAAGGAGGAGTTACTAATTAGCTGGCATAAAGTTTCAGTCAAGCAAGATGGACATAGTTTAGAGATTTGCTGTCAACATTGTACCTGGAGTCAGCAATAATGTATATTATACACTTAAAAATCTAAAAGGGTAGATCTTTTAAAAATGTTCTTACCACAATAAAATAAAATGTTAAATAGTAATACCTGGTTTAATTTTAAATATATATTCTGTGATTACCTATTGAATAGCAAAAAATATATTTGCATTATTCATTAGAGTTAGAAGTGTTAATTTGTAAAATGAAAAAAAAATGTATAAATTACTTCATAATGTGACTCAGGGCCTCTTGACCTCTTAGAGGCCCTACTACCTGAAATTAAGAGCCTTGATAAAGGTATTGGTTCTTTGTTTTTTGTTTTGGCTTGTACCACCTGATAAATCAGCTAAATTTAATTGCAGATAAACAACTATTTTTTTAGTATAATTCCTTGTGCCATGTAATACTATTGGAACAATAAATTGTCCATACTTTGCAACCTATTAACCATGCAATAGTTGGAATTTGGGGACATATTTACACTAAAATGTTATTCATAGTTTATATGAAATTCAAGCTTAAATGGGTACTTTGTATTTTTATTTGCTAAAACTGACAACCTATTTTCAATTCATCAAGTGCACATGCATTTTCCCATTTTTCTCTCTCTTCCTCAGTCTTCACTGGAACTAATTTATGTTCACTTAAAACTTGGCAAAAACACGATTTAACCCCTCCCTACTGACCTAGGCCCGGTGCCTTGCTTCTTATAGCATAAAAGAGAGATGGATGTGACTCCTCTTAGATTTATTCACAGAGTCTAAATCGATTCCACCCATGGGGGATTTCCCATTAGGTCACATAAAGAGTTTAGCATGCTACTATTTATCATACAAATAGCAGATCAGATTAAGATGAAAGCTTATTTTTTCCTTTTGAACAACTTTACCCCCATTCTCAGTTCTTAGATTTAGTGCAATAATTCTGGCCAGCAGTAGGTAAATATTTCAGCACCTTTTACATTCTTTTGACTATAACCACTGGCAACAAAATGTATGACAGGTGGTCAAAAGGTCAAGGGCAGGGAAGAGATCATAATCATTTATGTGGTCTGCATTGGAAACATGAGAGAGACAAAGTCATGTAAACCACAAAGTTTTTTGAGACTTACTTTCCTGTTTTGTAGAAATAGATCACAACCCTTGTAAAATGTTTAATACAGGGAACTCAATCAGTATATGGCAATTATTATTATTATTATTATTGGCCTTATATGCTATGATGATTCCATGCAGTGTTTAATCCCACTGGTAACTTACTGTGAGAATCTGCAAATATTAAATGCTCAAAACATATCAGTTAAATAAATGAATGAATAGATATAAAGTGATTTATATGAAAGTGCCATAAAATTGACAAAGTGCTGTAGAATTTTAGGGGGTTAGTACTAATAGTAATAATTAATAAGTAATAATAGGCAACATCACTGAGTCTTTGATTCTGGCTCAGCTTTGGAGAACTGCTCTGCAAGAAATGTTTGATGCTTCTCCTTTTTCATCTAAAAATTCAATTGAGAGAGACACTGTCTACAGAGCAGCAACATCTATTGATCAATGGAAAATGTTTCATTCATCCTGCTTTGCTCAGTAAAAATTCCCATTCATCCCTCAAATAGTTTTTGCCATATTTCTTTTACTATGCCTACATCATTAAATTAGTCTTGGCTAATTTTAACAGACTCCAACCCCTCCCCGCCCCACTTCACTATAAAAGTGGCTTTATTTGTCTCTTGTACTAGCAGTGTGGAGTTCAGCCAGCCCCAGTCAATGTGTTGGCTCCACAGGGATGGAAACTCCAACATCCTGCACTGCCTTTTAGCCTATGATGGCTGTTGAGACCTCAGGAATTACTTCTTTATGTACTGGAAGTCAAAGGAAAAGGTTGTAGGGTAAAAAGGGTGAAAAATGAGCCTATTCAGCTGACTCTACCTCTTTAAAGAGCCTTTTTAAAGCCCTACTCAATGAATTTCACCTACTCTATGTGCAGAGAGAAGCTAGGAATTGTCTTTTAGCAGGACACATTGCTGCCTGAATACAATTAGGGTTCCATTACTCAGGAGAACAATGAAAAGAAATCTTAAGCAAATAATCAGCAGTGTTTGCCATCAACCTCTTCACTTTTCCTTTCATCTTTTCTTGGTTTGTTATCCAGTTGGCAACTCCTCAAATGTTCTGTGGCCTGAATAATTTTCTTGTCTTTTTCTCTGTGTCTATTTTACTGTTCAACAAATCCACTGCCTCCTCTTTATATTACCATTCATGTTTGGGTTACTTAATCATCCTAATGCTCTTCATATATTTTACATTTATTCAATTTTCAACTGTTCATACTATTCATTATTTTTTCTTAATCCATCCACATCTTGCTCTTTGACTCTAAAATCATTGACTTTGTGCATTTTCTGACATTTAATTCAGATGCCTTCAGGGTCTTGGAGCCCTTGTGATTTAGGAAGGATTAGCTTTTGATATATCTGGTATCTTCTTCAAAATAATTCAGCATTGGAAGGAGAAAAAGTCAGCAGTTAACAAGTAAAACAAGAACAGTCACATGTTGAAATTATTGAAAATGAGTAATGGATAGGTGGAGGACTCATTATAACATTAATGTTGATCTTGAACATGCTTTAAAATTTAAATAATAAAAAGTAAAGATAGACATAATTGACTTGAATCTATTCTGCAATTTGCTGAAATATAAAGTCCTCCCCAAAATTTATTTAGGAATAAATTTATTCTGGGAAGCTTACATTTTCTTTGTCACTTCCAATTCTAGGATCTTCTTTCACATTGATGCTATTCTTCCAGCCATATCTTTCCATACAATGCTCTCAGTCATTCCACCAAATTATATATACAATCCTTTCACACAAATTAATTTGAATAACGTTGTCTATATGAAGAGCTATTGGCCATATATAGTGCTCACATCACATATTCCCATCAATGTAGAAGACAACATTTTTCTTAATTCTTTATATTTAATGGGTGGCCTTCAAAATAAATTGTCTCTATGAGGTGTAAGCAGAAATTTTGCACAGTCTTTTTCTTACTCTGCAGCTATTTCTTTTTTTCCTGTTGATTGGACTACATACCTGAATTCCAGCCATCACTGATAGTAAGACAATGCCATTAGATGGTAGAGCACCAAGATATAAGGAGCCTGGGTCCCAGAAGAATCACAGGATACCATAGCAGCTTGGGTCTATCTTACTTTGGTTTTATTTTCTGTGATGTTGCTGTTTTCTCTATTACAAACTAATCTGATTTGACATACTTACCATGGATTTTGTATCTTAAAAAAATACAATTCTGAGCCCAAGATAAATTTTCTTTCCAGATATTAATATTTTTTCCTTTACCTCATTACACCAAATCCCTATCTCCATTGCCAGGTCCAAGTCAATATAATAGAAATCTATTGCAGATTCCAAATCTAAGTGTCCTAAATATTTTATTAAAAATATATTGACTGTTTCAGTTATCAATTTTAGCAAACAAATTAAAAGTTAGTAGCTGAAAACAATAATGATTTACTATTTCTCCCAATTCTGTGGGTGTGCTTGCATCAGCTCACTAGGTTTTCTGTTCCGCATAGCTGAGGCCACACACAGGTAGCTACATTCAGCTGGGAAATCTGTTGTGGTTAGAATGCCCAAGGTGGTTTCCCACCGTTTAGAACCCCTTCTGCCTAGCTTTGCATTATTCTGTTGTCTAACCTGAGTTCCTTTGCAGCATGATGACTAGCTTTCGAGAGGTGCTGTTCCAAGAAGATAAGCACTAATGTGAAAGCATATATTAAACCTCTTCTTCATTATGTTTGCTAATTTTCATTTGGCTAAATAAGTCACATGACTAATCCCAGAGTTAGTCACATGACTAAACCCATTGTTAATGTAGGAAGAAAATGTGAAGAGCATAACTATCAATAAGTGTGGCTCACTTGGGCCCATCAATGTCTTTCACCTGACTTACTGAGTCAAAAATATAGCACGCTATTTGTTATAAGCTGAATATTTGTGGTTCCCAAAATTCACAGTGTTGAAACCCTAACCCCCAGTGTGATGGTATTTAATGGTGAAGCCTTTGGAAAGTAATTATGTTTACATGAGGATATCAGAAGCTGGTGCCCTCATTATGGGATGCATGCTTTTATAAGAGGAAGAGACAGGAGAGCTCTCTTTCCCTCTCTACCTGAGGAAAGGCCATGTGAACACATAGCACTGAGAAAAGGCCACTTGAACACACAGCAAGATGATGTCTATCTGCAAACCAGAAAGAGGACCCTCAACAGAAACCTAATCTGCCAGCACCTTGGTCTTAGACTTCCCAGCATCTAGTACCATGAAAAATAAATGTCTTATTTTAAAGTCACCTAGTCTATGGTATTCTGTTATAGCAGGCTGAGCTGACTAAGACACTATCTGAACTACATTTATCCTTCATCTCCTCCTGATATCGCCTAACAGTTAATGCATAAAGAAGCAATTTTATTTAGTTGGGGAGAATTCCCTCAAGCAGAGAATGTCAGTTAATGATGGAATCTAGTTTTTTCACAGTTTTAACATATTCACTTTTAAATTTCATTTCAGTGTTATATTGTCACTAGGTAGTATACTCTCACAGTAGGGTAAAGAACAGATACTGTTCCAAAGAGAAGAAATATATTTTTCAGCTTTATTACAGATAAAACAAACAATTTCTATGAGGTAAACCTTCCACTTGTGTACCACAACTGAAAATAGGAAGTAGCTGATGTAGAATAATATTAATTGTAACATTTATTGTCCTAGTTACCACGGTGCACACTTTACAAGGATTATCTTGTTGGATCCTTATACCAATGAGTAGGTAATTTTATTTTCCCAAACTTACAAATGAATAAATTTAGACACAAGGAGTTTTATCAGTTTATCCAGAAACATGAGTGTATCCAGAAGCATAAGTGGTAAAATTAGTATTTTAAGTGAGTAAGGCTACATTTGCACTGCTTTTTCTCTACTTTACATATTTAAGTTTATCACGCCAATTATTTCCAATTAGAAAAAAAGCATTATTTTCTACAACATTTTCTGGATATAACCATGAGTGTGTTTTCAAATTTATTTTATTTTAATTTAATTTTTTTGAGTTGGAGTCTCACTCAGTCGCTCAGACTGAAGGGCAGTGGCTGCTCCCGGCCACAGCAGCCTCAACCTGTTGGGCTCTGGCGATCGTTCCGCCTCAGCCTTCCAAGTAACTGGAACTACAGGCGCGCGCTACCATGCCTGGCTAATATTTTTTTTGTTTATTGTAGAGAGGAGGCCTCGCCAAGTTGCCCAGGCGGGTCTCGAACCCGCGGGCTCAGGCAATTCACTCACCTGGACCTTCCAAAGTGCGGGATTACAGGCTGAGCCACCGAGTCCAGACTTCAAATTTATAAAACATTTTACAAGCATGAAAGATATGAGAATTGTCTTACTTTTGTGTATTCTCTACAGAGTCAGACAGAGAGCCTTTGTGGTGCACACAGTGTGACTGGATGTTTTGTCCACTGGAACAAAGCTGAAATAGAAGTGTCACTGGAGGATGGCAGGAGGGGGGATGGGATGTGATCTCCTCATGTCAGTTAAATCTCCAAGCAAGACTGCCTCTCAGAGAGTTGAAACCTACTTTTCCTTCAATGAATACAATGGATGTATAAAGACACTCAGGTTGCTAGTTGAGTTTTTGTGAAATCATTACCTCATTTCAGTAGCACTAGAGAAGCCTGAAGGGTACACATGAGGCACCTTTAGCATTTTTAATGACATCTATTTCAGTTTATATCATTATGCCGAGGATGCAATGAACTCAAATCAATTGTTTTAGGTAGTTAATGGACCCCAAAATGCACTGTAATATAATTTATTTTGCAGAAATATCACAAAATAGTTCACAGGTAATTATGTTTGATGTGAGAAAACAAATTCTGAATGCAAAAAAATTGTTATGTAAGTTGCATTTAGAAAAGTGATGGGTTGAATTCAGGCAGTGTGTAAAGACTAGAGAAACAAAAATTTACAGACAGGGCTGTATTGTTTTATTAAATGAGCTATAAGGAAAATTTTAAAAGGATTTGAAAGTGAGAGGGCACTCCTATAGGTAATTAGATTTCTATTGTTCATTGTTCTAAAAATTGCTAAATATACTTAATTAAATTAAGTATATGAATTACATTAATATCTTTGATATTTATCTAATTCTTTTCTTGTGTATCATTTTGGTGGTCAGAGTAACATGAAATGCCTTAAATTATCTGTCCGTCATCTACTCTGGGATCTTTTATTGCGCTTTCTTGTTCTGTCTGCTCCAGCCACAGTGGCATCTTTGCAGTTCCTCAGACATACCGGGAGCACTTCTGATTTAAAACCTTTGTCCTTGCTGATCGTTATGCCTAGAACATCCTTCCCCCAGATGTATCCATGGTTAACTCTTTTACCTATTGCGAATTTTTGCTTAAATGTCACTTTCTCCATAAGAGAAGGCCCTACTTAAAATTGTAAACCACCACTCTCCTCAATGTTCCCAATGTCTTTTCATCTGCTCTGTTTTTATAGCAAAAATCAATTTCAAATGTATAGTATAAATTTCTGTCACCTTTGTTGTTTATCACTGTCTCTGCCATCTCCAACTATAAAGTCCTACACTGACCTGAAACACTATCTCTGTTTTGTTAACTGATATATTTCAAAAGTCTATCACTTTGCCTAGCACATAGAAGACACTCAATACGTACTTGTGAAATAAAGCTCTCAATTGTACAATGTCTGTTCCTAAATAGCCCTTTCATGAGTACATTGAAGTTCAGCTTTTGCAGTTCCATGTGATTTTAAGAAAGCACAATACCTAATAGCATGAAAAGTGAAAGGTGAGTTGTATACCAAAAAAAAGGAAAAAAAAGTTTGTGCCCCCCAAAAGAGAATGTTATTCTAAGATAATATACAGATGCTCTAATGCCATAGTTTAAGTTCAAGATCTCCTAAATATTGCCAAAGCCACAAAAAGCATAGGGCTAAGAATGAGCAAAATGATAGAATTTTTAAAAATTGTTTTCACTTTCACCCATATTTGAAAACTTCCAATTACTAAATTATTATTCAGAAGAATTTTGCTGAATATGGATCTACTAAGAATTTTGTGTTTTCAAACCCTGGCAATAATTTTTCCCATTCTCAAATAAAAATTTTATCCTATAGACCTAATCTCATTTTCAAAAACTTTAGGCAAATAGTACAAACTATAGAGTAATGATAAGAATGATCTCTGAGCTATTTCCAGCTATAAAATAAATAGATATCAAAGTTGATTGGCAATGTCTGCCATGGACACAGGAGGTGGGAATATGACACTGATGCCTGTATTTACAATCCTGTGGCTAAATCTTTAAGGTGCCTTTTGTCTGTCTCTGTCTCGTTCTTTGTAAAATATAAAGTATTAAGTGTTAGCAGATATTTTCAGTCGGGGAAATTTGAAGTGAATATATCAAGGGTCTTAACTGATTGGAAGACTAACAATGAAAATAGAACATCAATGAAGACAATACTTGCATAAGAACTTCCATGTTAATATATGGACTTTACTAGCTCTGACTAATATGTCTCTTCCTTATAATTCAAATACATTTGAAAAGTGATCAAAAGACACGAGAGAGGTGTGTGTACATATGTATGTGTTTCTTATTTACTTGTTTATTATCTTCTCCCCAACTAGGTTGTATGTTCAGTAATGGCAGAAACCATATCTGATTTCTTCATGACTGCTTCACATGTAACAACAAATCATTAAGTATATTTTTAATGTATGAGTTGCAACAAAGCTTTGCCACATGATCTTAAAAAGAATATATAATACTGTTTAATTGGGAAATAATGGCAAGAAAACTATCATTGTGATTGATTAATTATTTATAACATAGTTACAAGGATAATAAATATTAATAAACCAAATTACTATTATCTCATAATTACTTGTTTCCAACTTTTTTACTGAAACATATTATCCATACATAATTGTTTGTCCTTCCCTAACTATGTAGAGCAGGATTTTGGTCTCAGTTTAAATACACTTATTTTAAATACATATTTCTAAGCAGTTATCTTAAAAATAAAATGTATGTTCAAATATTTGACAGACTTAATGACAACTTTCAGTCAAACTAAAAATATGATTTTTTACTTCCACAAATATAGAAAAAGAAAACAAAGTAAATAAAACATAGCCCACAAAGGAAAATACAAAGTAAAAAATAGAGAAAATATAAACTAAGATATAGAACAAAGATTAAATTTGTCAATTGTGACATTTACATGTGAATTAAAATTCCTGTAAGTAAAAAAGAAAGAAGTGGAAACAAAAGTTCACAATAGTAATATTAATGAGGCACTCAAAGGAGAAAAAGCATTAAATGAAACATTGGGTAATTCTATTGATAAAATCTGTAATGAAGAGATAACAGTGGTACATCTTCATGCACGCAAAATGCAGCAACAAAATGTAGAAATAATCTGACATTAAAGAAAAACAGTTAGTGGGAAGGGGGAAAGCATGAATACGTACTACAGGAGAGAGGATTCTTAGGGCAGTGAACTACTTACTCTGCATAATACTATAATGACGATACATGTCATCACACATTTTTCCAAACTAATAGAATGCACAACGTCAACAGTGAAACCTAAGATAAACTACGGATTTTAGGTGTTATGATATGCCAATGTTCATAAATTGTAACAAATGTGTCTTCTGATGATACATGGCAATACTGGGAGAGGCTATGCATGTAAAGGCACGGAGCATTCAGGACACCTTCCTTTCAATTCTACTGTGAATGTAAAAATACTCTAAAAAAAGTCTTAAAAAATTACTAAAAGAGACAAAGTCAACTCTAGAAAAAGACAGCTTAATACTATGTCTATGATGAACCAAGAAGAGAAGTAAATGAGCATAAATATTTATGACTGATATAAATTTATACCCAAAAAGGAAAAATATATTTTGTCAAATGATGTGGAATGGTGTTAAATTTAATCATATCCAAAGCCATGTAAAAAACTTGAACTTAAAAAAAAGGAAAAACAACTAGATGAGCCAATTTACATCCTTTCTTCAACAGTTTTTAAAAAAACTAAAAAAAAAAAGATCTCATTAAACAGCCACTTTAAGAGAGAATAAAATGCAATTTAAATGATTTTAGAACATAATTAAATTAAGAATAAATATATCAAAGTTTTTGAAATAGTATAAAATGCACCCTCAAAAATAAATCTATAGCCTTAGGATCTATTATACAGAAAAGATAAAATGAATAAAGTAAGCATTATATAAAAAAAAGTTATAAAGTTGCAAAGAGGTAGCCAAAGAAATGGAGGAAAAAAGAGTGGATTAGTAAACAGAAAAAATATATAGAATGTATAGATAAATGTTTGTAAGAACTTTTAAAAGAGATATCTCTGGGAAATGTAATTTTTTAAAACTAATTTATAGGGCCTAAAGAGGCATCATTACCAGCTTTTCCCTAGGGAGTATCTTCAGGGGAGTGCATGGCTGGCACCCCTGGGACCACTGCTGACCTGTGCTGGATATGACCTTCTCCTGCCTGGAATACCTCAAGTTTTTAAAAGTTTCAGTGTACACTTGAGGACTATATGTCATGAGGTAATTGCATGTGAGTGGACAGAGGAGGCCCTCTGAATTAATTCCATGCTGGTAGCTGAAAGTGTCAGAAATAATTTATTTTCTGTCCACATCTCATTGAAGATATGCTCCCCAAGTCATTGCCACACATATTCACCTGCTGAAGAAGATGTCCAAGGCTTTAGGGATTGACAAGGCTGAGAAGTATTTTACACCCAGACAAGGCTACCCATGTCACCTTTCTGCATATGGATGCTCTCCCTCATAGGTACTCCTCAGCTTTCAGAATGAGGGTGGTGGCAGGAACATGTCCTTAGCTGATTTCCCCGGTTAAGTCCCAAAATAAGCCCAATGCAATGTGGGAAATGAGGCAAGAGGATAGAGAGATCCAAGAAGACTGCTGTGGAGCATCAGATCGGCACCACTCTTGCTGAGCAAGACAGAAAGTAGGGACAAAACCATCAATAGATGGAGACACCCCAAACACTTTTGTATGAGGGAAGTACTCTGCACCCAGTAAAGGTCTCTTTGAACACATAGAGACCAGAAAATGACAATAGACACAGGAATCCAGGTACCCCAATCCCTGCCATGTGCCAGGCTTGCACAGGAGCTGAAGCCCTGCTTGATGAATGAGAGTGGGTGAGTGTACCAAAGATACTTTGGGTTCATTTACTCCCTCCCAGCTGTGTGCAAGTCATCAGTCCCATGTAGGTGGAGTCCCAGTCAGGACACCGTGGCAGGCAACCAGATCCCAAGTAGAATGGGGCAAAAAAACCAAAACCAAAAACAAAACCCCATGCTGTGTCAGGAATGATGAGTGCAGCTCTGTCCAGCTCCCAGGCAAGGAAAGGATGCCTGCAGAATAAACCTTGCTGGAACCTGACCCATTTTCCCAGCTAGGTCAGAAAGAACCACCTCCAAGCCCTGCATATGTAGAGGGCAGATCCCCTCTGCTTACCCCTGTGGCAGGGCAATTGTTCTTTTTCTTTCTTTCTTTTTTTATATTCAAGATGTGGGGTATAATTTAGGATTAAGTATAAAAATGTTCATTATCCAGGTACCCTTGTTGATGAGGTGTGCCCCGTCTCTGGCAGTTTTTCACTATTGACAATTATTATTTTTCAAGAGCAGAGCATGGACTTGAACAAGGAGGAACCTGAAGTTTTTCTCAGTGGGAAGACATTTGGACTACAAACTGAAGACAGCAGATGGGGGGAGCATCACCCCACCCACTCTCTATAGAGTGCTAGTACCAGGCACTGTCACAGTTGAGAAACCTGTCACAGGTTGGAGCAAGGAGCAGAAGTGAATGTCCCTTCCTCTCTCACTGAGTGACCTATACTTAATCACACAAAGGGCCTTGGAACAGAAGGTAAATGACTAGTTTCACAGTAACAAAACCAAAAGGAATTACAGAGAGGGAAGAGAGGCCTGTCACAAATGAAGAAAAGTCAGTGAAAAAATATAAGCAACCCTCAATGCAACCCTCACTGTACTAAAGAAACAGTGCCTAAAAAAGTATCTATCAGAGCAAAAATAATGGAAGCCTCCTCAAAACAGCCAGCCTCAGATGACAATCATATAAATCAGAGATTGGATGGCTAAAATGAACAGAAAGAACCAAGAGAAACTAGAAATAAAACTCACTGAAGTCATACAGGAAGTAAAAGCAGAGTTGGCCAATTTCAGAAAAGCCTATTCTAAAATAATTGAAATGAAGGACTCCATCCTGGAAATAATTAATAATAATAACAATAATAATAATAATAATAATGACAACAAGCATAGGGAGCAGGACCAACCAAGAAGAGGAAAGAATCTCAGAGCTTGAAGACCAAAATATGGAATTAACTCAGAAACCTAGAAAGAAAATTTCAAAAGGAAGGGGCAAAAACTTCAAGAGATGTGGGACTCTGTCAAGAAGTCACATCTATGCCTGTTTGGTATCCCTAAAGTAGAATGGGAAACTGAGAACACCATGGAGCAAACATGCCATGAGGTCATCCAAGACAACGGCTCACATCTTGCTAGAGAATTGACCATTCAAGCACAAGAGATTCAGAGAACCCCTGTAAGGTATCATATGAGAAGTCCACCTCCAAGTCACATAGTAATCTGCCTCCACAAAGTAAGCTTTAAAGAAAAAAAATCCTAAAGGCAACAAGAGAGAAAGATCAGACTAATTACCAGGGAAGACCCATCAGAATTACTAGTCTTATCTGCAGAAACACTACAAGCCAGAAGGGACTGGAGTCTAATACATTCTTAAAGATAAGGAATTCCATCCAAGAATTTTCTACCCCAACAAGTTAAGCTTCATCAGTAATGAAGAAATAAAGTCCTCCCCCAGACAACCAATTCCTTAAGCGAATATGTCACCTCCAGACCAGCTCTTCAGGAGATACTTGAGAAGGTGTTGAACAACAACAAAAAAGAACAGTCATACCCATCACAAAAGTACAGGCAAGCACAAAGTCAACAGAGCATACAGAGCACTCACAAAAATGAAAATACACACCTATATAAATACAAAAGTAAAAAGGAAACAAAGCAACCCTCAAAGAGGCCTATGACAGGGATAAACTCTCACATTTCTATAATCAGTTTGAATGTGAATGGACTAAATGCACCACTGAAGAGACATAGTGAGGCAAACTGAATAAAGAAGCATTATCCAACAGTCTGCTACCTCCAAGAAATTCATCTCACTGCAAAGGACACCACAGGCTCAAAAGTTCAGATCTGGAAAACAATCTTTCAGGCAAATAGAAAACAGAAGAAAGCACTAATAGCTATTTTGATATCAGACAAAGCAGACTGCAAACTATCAAAAGTTAAAAATGACACAGAAGGACACTATATAATGACAAAAGACTCAATTCACCAGCAAGAAATAACAATCTTAAACATATATGCACTCAACAGAGAAACACTAGGTTTAAAATAACTACTAAGTAAACCACAAGAGGACATTGACTCTCAGACAGTCACAGTCGCAGACCTAAATAACGACACTAATGGTTTAGATAGAACATTGAGGAAAAGCATCAACAATAAAATGTAAAACCTTAACTCAACACTCATTCAAATGGGCTTAATAGACATCTACAGAAAATTCCACCCGATATCTACAGAGTATACATACTACTCATTAGCACATAAAACATACTCCAAAATTAATCACATTCTTGGACATAAACCAAGCATGAACAAATTTCAAAGGATTGAAATAATACCATGCACTTTCTCAGATCACAGTGGAACAAAAATAAATATCACCAACAACAAGATTTCCCCAAAGCACACAAAGACATGGACACTAAAAAACATGCTGCTGAATGAATGACCTCTAGGTCAGCATGGAAATCAAGACAAATAAAAAATATTCCTGGAAACAAATAAAAATAAAGACACATCTTATCAGAATTGCTGGGATGTCATGAAATCAGAGTTAAGAGGAAAGATCATAGCATTGCATATACACATAAAAAAAAAACAGAAAGATGACAAGTAAACAGCTTAACATCACATCTGAGGAAGATGAAAAGGCAAGATCATCTAAATTCTAACTTCAGCAGAAGAATTCAGATAACCAAGGTGAAATCACAATTGTAAGATATAGAAGACAAAAATAATAAAAAGGATCAACAAGATACAAAAACTGGTTCTTTGAAAGAATAAATAAAATTGACAGAGAAAGTCCATATATACACAATTAGGAACATAAAACATGAAGTCACAACTGACCCTGAAGAAATTCAGAAGATTATCAGAGATTACTATGAACATCTGTATGCAAATACAGGAGAAAAAATTAAGGAAATCAGCTCAACTCTTTGTTTCTTCTGCTCTTTCTTCTTCTCCTCTTCTGCTCTCTCCTCTCCTCTTCTTATCTCTACTCTTCCCTTCACTCCCCTTCTTTTCTTCTCCTCCTCTCTGCTCCCTTCTCTCTCTTTTCCCCTCCCTACCTCCTCTCTTCCCTCCCCCTCTCCCACTTGCCTCACTCACTTGCTCCCACATGAACTCATCATCCCTTGTCCAATTATCTTATCATATTCATCACCCACAACTTAGAGCCAGGTGTACACACGTGTTTTCTTCTCTCTACCAGCAAGAGAAAAACAAAAAACAAAAAAATGTAAGGAAATGGAGGACTTTCTGACATCACACAATCTCCCAAGTTTGAAGCAAGAAGAAATTGAAACTCTAAACAGACCAATAACAATACAGGAGATTAACTCAGTTATAAGAAATCTCTGTGCCGAAAAAAAGCTCAGATGGCTTCCCAACTGCATTCTATAAGACATAAAAGAATGAGTTGATACCAATCTTATTGAAAGTATTCCAGGTAATTGAGAATGATGAAATTCTCCCCAACTCATTGTTGAAGCTAGTATTATACCGATACTTAAACCTGGCAAAGATGCAACAAGGAAAGAGAATTACAGGCCAATCTCCTTGATAAACATAGACACAAAGATTCCCAACAAAATTCTAGCAAATCAGATCCAACAAACATATCTAAAAAATCACCTATCATAATCAGCTAGACTTCATGGTCTAACATTCACAAGACTGTAAATGTAATTCAGCACATTAACAGATGTAAAATCAAGAACCACATGATTATACCATTAGATACATAAAAAGCATTAGACAAAATCTAGCATTCCTTCTTGATAAAAACCTTTGAGAACCTAGGCATAAAATAAACATTCTTCAAAATAGCAAATACTATCTATGATAAACTCATAGTCAACATTTTGCTCAAAGGGGAGAAATTGGAAGTATTTCCCCTGAAAACCAGAACAAGACAAGATTGCCCACTCTCACTACTCCTGTTCAACATAGTGTTGGAAGTCACCAAAAAGATACCCCCAAAACACATGAAGACATGGATATAGCCACTAAACAGCATGATGTTAAACAATTCCTGGATCAACACAGAAATCAAAACAAAAATTAAACATTTATTGGAAACAAATAAAAACAAAGACCCTTCCTACCAAAACTCCTGGAATCCCATGAAATCAGTGCTAAGAGGGGAATTTTTAACTCTATGCACACACGTCAAGAAAATAGAAGGATCATGAATTAATAGCCTCACAAATTGCCTAAGGTAGCTAGAAAGGGAAGACCACAAAAATCTTAACTTCAGCAGAAGACTCCAGATCACCAAAGTAAAAGCCCAAATATAGGATATAGAAGACAAAAATATCATAGAAAAAAACCAGTGAAACAAAAAGCTTTCTTTTAAAGAAAGATTGATAAGCAAGACTGATGAAACCCCTACTGATGAAACCCCTAGCCAGATTGACCAAGAAAAAGAGAAAAAAAGTCAAAATAAACACAATTAGAAATGCAAAAGATCAAGTTACAAATGACTCCGAAGAAATACAAATTATTATCAGAGATTTCTATGTACACTTTTGTACTATGTATAAAAGCACACTCAAAAACCTAAATGAAATGAGAAATTTCTTACATCACACAACCTCCCAAGGTAGAAACAAGAAGAAACTGAGACCCTAAATAGAACAATAACAACCAAGGAAATAATTAAATCCATCATAAGAAAACTAACTCCAAAAACAAAACAAAACAAAACAAAAAAACAAAGAAGACCCGAACCAGAACCAGATGACTTCCCAGCAGAAGTCTACAAAACATACAGGGTGGAGCTGATACCAATCTTATTGAAAGTATTTTAGGCAATTGGGAAAGAAGCTAACATCACACTGATACACAAATAGGGTAAAGACCCAACAAAGAAACAGAACCACATGCCAATATCTCTGATGAATATAGATGCAAAAATTCTCAACAAAGATTCTAGCAAATCAGATTGAGCAACATATCTCAAAAATTATCCAACATGACCAAGTACGCTTCATCTCTGGGACAAAGGGCTGGTTCAACATCTGCAATACAATAATGACATTCAGTACATCAACAGATATAAAAACAAGAACCACATGATTAGAACATTAGATGCAGAAAAAGCTTTCAACAAAATACAGTATCCCTTCTTAATAAAAATACTGGAACACCTAGGCATAGAGGAAACACACTTCAAAATAGTAAGAACCATCTATGATAAACCCACAGCCAACATATTGCTAAATGAAGAGAAATTGGAAGGATTTCCCCCTGAAAATTGGAACAAGACAAGGCTGCCCATTCTCCTCCTGTTTAACTTAGGTTGAAAGTTAGACAAAAGAAGAAAATCAGGGGTATCCAAATAGGAAAAGAGGAAGTTAAGTTATCCTTTTTTGCAGATGATAAGTTCCTATACCTTCAAAACCCAAGAAAATCTGTCAAAAATTTCCTTACACTGATGAAGTACTTTGGCAAAGTCTCAAGGTATAAAATCAAGCTGCAAAAGACAGTTACATTTTTATACACCAACAACAAACAGGCAGAGAAACAAAAAGAAAGCACAATCTCATTCACAATAGCCACAAAGAAAATGAAATACTTTTGTATCTTCTTAACCAAAGAAAAGAAAGACCTTTACAATGATAACTACAAAATTTTGTGCAAAGAAATTAAGAAAGATACAAACAAATGGAAAGATATTCCATGCTCATGGATTAAAAGAATCAACATCATTAAGATGTCCATCCTACCCAAGGCAATCTACATATTCAATTCAATACTCATTAAACAACAAACATCATTCTTCTCAGACCTGGAATGACAATACATAAATTCATATGGAGACAAAAATGACATGAATAGCCAAGATAATCCTTAGTAAAAGAAACAAAGCAGGAGGTTTCACATTTTCAGACTTTAAACTGTATTGTAAGGCTACAATAATCAAAACAGCCTGGTATTGGTACAAGAACAGGCATATAGACCAATGGAACAGGATAAAGATTCTGGAAGTAAGACTTCTATTTCTCAACCAACTCATCTTCGACAAAGCCTCAACAACAACCACTGGGAAGAGGTTTACCTATTTAGTAAATGGTGCTGGGGAAATTGTCTGTCTACATGCAGAGGAATGAAACAGGACTCCTACCTATCACCATATACAAAAGTCATTTCTAAATAAATCAAAGACCTAAACATAAAACTTCAAACTATAAGAATCATAAAAAATTCAGGAGACACCCCTATGGAAACTAGAATAGGTAACCAATTCCCAATCAAAACCCCAAGTGCCCATGCTATAAGAGATAAGATAGACAAGCTGAAAAGCTTCTGCAAAGCAAAATAAACCATCAAGAGACTGTGGAGATAATCCACAAAATAGGAAAAAATATTTGCCAACTGTATATTTGCCAAAGACCTAACATCCAAGGTCTATAAGGAACTCAAATGTGCTGAAAAGAAAAAAACCACAAAACAAACAACCCTATTAAAAAGTAGACAAAAGATAAGAAAAGTTACTTCTCAAAAGAAGACATATGAACAGCCAACAGATACATGAAAAAATGCTCAGTCTCACTAATCATCAAATAAATGCAAATTAAAACCACACTGAGATACCACTTAACTCCAGTCAGGATGACCATCATTTGTAACTCAAAAAACAATAGATACTGGAGAGGATGCAGAGAAAAGGGAACACTTTTACACTATTAGTGGGAGTGTAAATTACTATAAACTCTGTGGAGAACAGTGTGGGGATTTCTAAAAGATTTAAAAATTGACCTTCCATACAACCCAGCAATCCCCCTTCTGGGAATACACCCAGAGGAACACTTTCTGCAAAAAAAGATACCCGCACATGCACATCTATTCCATCACTATCCACAATAGCAAAATAATGAAAACAACCGTGCTGTCCATCGAAAGTGGACTAGATAAAAAAAGTTGTATGGAATGGAATATTACACAGCCATAAAGAAAGACACAATTATAAACTTCACAGCAACTTGGGTATATTTAGAGTCTATCATACTCACTAGTCTATCTCAGAAACAAATACTCTGAGTACCACATGTTTTCACTCATAAGTGGATCATAATAATTTGTCATACTGCTATGAAAAAAGGATCGACCATAGCAGGACACTTTGAGGGAAGAGAGGGGAAAATACATAATATGAATAAGGGTACCTGATCCCAAACCAGGCGAAGTGAGGATCAGTGGGAGGGTCAAAATTCACCTGTACAATGACCATTTATGTATCTAATACTGAATTATACCCCACATTATTAAAATAAAATAATAATATAAAAAGAAAACCTTAGGGAGTCTGTCAAAAGCCTCATTGCATTGATAAATGAGTTTGGGAAGATCTCAGCTTACAAAATTAATGTGCAAAAAATTATTGCATTTCTATGCACCAATAACAAATAAAAAACCAATCCCATTCTACCAAGGCAATCTATAGATTCAATGCAATACCCATCAAATTACCAACATAATTTTTCTCCAACCTGGAAACAACCATGCAGTAATTCATATGGAAACAGAAAAAAGCACGAACCTCAAAACAATCCTCAACAAAAGGAACAAAAAGGGAGGTATCATGCTTCCAGATTTTAAATTTTATTACAAGACAACAGTAATCAAAACAACCTGGTATTAGTACAAGAAGAGGTACATAGTTCAATGGAATAGGACAGAGATCCCAGAAGCAAAAACATGGTCTCTCAAGCAACCCATCTTTGATAAAGTCACCAATAACAATCACTGGAGAAAGGAGATCATATTTAGCAAATGGTGCTGAGAAAATTGGCTGACCTCATGCACAATAATAAACTGTACCCTTTCTTATCACTATATATAAAAATCAACTCAAAATGGATCAAAGACCAAAATATAAACCTCAAACTAAAAGAATCCTAGAAAAAAAAAAACACATAAGAAACACCCTTTATGCACATTGGAATAAGCAGCAAATTATTTACCATATTCCCCAAAGTGAATGCCATCAAAATTATGATAAACAAGTGGGACCTAATCAAACTGAAAAGCTTTTGCACAGTAAAATAAACCATCAAGAGAGTAAAAAGATAACCCACAAAATGGGAAAAAATATTTGCAAATTATGCATCTTACAAAGGCCTAACATCCAAGATCTACAGGGAACTCGAAGTGAAAAGAGTAACAAATAAACAACCCCATTAAAAAGTGAACATTGGACATGAACAGACATTTCTCAAAAGAATACATATAAGTAGACAATAGACACATGAAAAATGTTCAGCCTCACTAATAATCAGAGAAATGCAAATCAATACTACTGTGAGATACCACCTAACTCTGGTTAGGATAGATATCATTAACAAGTCAAAAACAACAGATGCTGGTATAGGTACAGAGAAAAGAAAATGCTTCTACATGACACTGTTGGTGGGAGTGTAAGCTAGTTCAAACTCTATGCAAAGTAGTGTGGCAGTTCCTAAAATAATTAATAATTGACCTTCTGTATGGTCCAGAAAATTCCCTCTCCTTAGGAATATGCCTAGAGGAACATATATCACTCTCCCCCCCCACCCCCCAAAAATGCCTGCACATATATGGTTATTACCATACCGTTTACAATAGCAAAAGCATGGACTCAACCCTACTGTCCTTCAAAAAGTGAACTGGATACTAAAATGTGTTACATATACATAATAGAGTATTACACAATCATAAAGAAGAACAAAATCATGAACTTTGCAGCAAATTGGATGGAGTTGGAGGCCATCACACTAAATGAACTATCACAGAAACAAAGATCTGACTACCACATATTCCCACTCATAAGTGGATCTTGAACATCAGTCACATTTGCACAAGAGAGGGATTAGCAGTCACTGGACACTGCTAGAGGAGGAAGGGAGTCATGTGACAATACAAATAGTACTTGGTTCATTACCAGAGGGACTGAGGGCCAGTTAGAAGCCCAAACTTCACCAATATACAGCCTACTTACTTAGTTAATCCTAATTTGTACTCCACATTGTTATAATAATATAAAAAATAAGACCAATTTATAAAAATAAATATAAAAACATATGTGGGAGTGGGCTCAGCCTGCAATCTCAGCACTTTGGGAGGCTAAGGGGAGTGGATTGCCTGAGCCTGAGGGTTTGAGATCAGCCTGAGCAACTTGGCAAGACCATGTCTCTACAATAAATAAAAAATTAGCCAGATGTGTTAGTGTGTGCCTGTAGTTCTGGCTACTTGGAAAGCTGAGGCAGAAGGATCACTGATGCCCAGCAGGTCAATGCTGGGGTGGTTGTGAGTGTGCCACTGCACTGCAGCCTGGGCAATGGAGTGAGACTCCAACTCAAAAAAATTATATACATATATATATGAAGCGATTTTAACTTTACATTAAATATTCCATGCACAGTTGGATACAAACATATTGGAAATTCTAAATTCTGTGCAAAAAATATAAATCATATATATGCATACATGTATAAATTGGTTAAGAAAGCTTTACAAGTATGCTTTTCTGAGTTTGAAAAAAACAGGTAACCATGGTGTTATATAAAATATTTCAGAGTTTAAAAAAATACTTGAAAAACAAATCAAACTATTTTGTTAAGCTATTTTCAGACTAAAACAAACAAAGAACCCTAAGAGAATACAAATATAGAGAATGTCATGGATAATAGAGATGCACAATTCAACAATAATACAAAAAGAAAGCATATTTAGCACCACACAGTAAAATTTCCACCTCACTTACAATAGGACTCTTTCCCAGGAATGCAAAGATGGCTTATTTAAAGTTTGAAAGACATAATAATGACTTTCACTATAGTCATGTTAAGAGGTTACATGTCTGCATGTAATGCTTCCCCAACCACATTTTTCAGTGTTGTAATGATGTTTCAGTTATTTCCAACTAATTTATACTTTGAGACAATTTCAATAAATGCAAATACATTTTTTGGCAATAAAAATAATAATTCTACCGGTCTTTGATGAAAGTAAATAGCAAAATGTAGCTAAGAACATTGACAATAAAGAATTTATTCTAGTACATATTTTTAGGATCATACAGAAGCACAGTAATTAAAGTATTATTTTTCTTTGCATAAGAACTGAAAATTAGATAAATAGAATAGAACAGACAGTACTAAAATAGATGCTAATATATGTAAAATCTTAACATATGTTCAGTAGTATCACAAGGCAGTATTAAAGTGACTTAGTGAAAATGTTAAATGTTTAATTGTATAAAAAATTAGGAGGAAATTTAAGAAAATATAAACAAAGGGCTAGAAATATAGGTGCCTTCTGAGCTTGAAAGCAATAGAATAAATTACATAACAGATCTCTTGAATTGCCTAACCATTAAAAAAACCAAATGGAAAAAGACTGAGAATATTAAAAGGTTGAACGGGAAAATAATTTGCCCCCGATTTGATAAAGGTCAATACCCTTAATTTCTAGGTAAATGTAACAAATTATTAAAAGTAGTAATATCTCATTAGAAAAATACCAAAGAATATTTAACAATATGCATAATCTCATTGGAAACAAACAAAAAAAGGAAATTAGGGCCACAGAAGCTATATATCACTAACCAAATTGATAGAGACTTTAAAAATTATAAAGTCTAGTGCTAGTAAGGGGTGTAATAAAATGTGCATTTTTTTTTTTTTTACAATACAGGTAAGTTACAAAACTAAATTAGTTCAAGATGTAAGACTTCATATACATATTGAATAGCTATGAAAGCCATAAGATAACCAGGCATGGTGGTGCATACCTGTAGTTCCAGCTACTTGGAAGACTGAGGTAGAAGGATCGCCAGATCCCAGCAGGTCAAGGCTGCAGTGTCTGTGAGTGTGCCACTGCACTCCAGCCTGGGTGACAGAGTGAGACTCAAACTCAAAACAAACAAACAAACAAACAAACAAACAAAAACCCATAAAGTAGTGAGATAATACAACAATGTAAAATAAATCTCACCTTTTGGTTGTGGGAATATATAAGTTTCTACTTTTGTCTTTATAATTTTCCGTATTGCTCAAAAATGTGGCACAAAATTAGTCCTTAACTAGACTAAGATAGGTAATTACATATATATCATTTATATATTGGTAAATAAAAAAGGCAGTATAAAAAATGTACCTACCATATGATCATATGATCGCAAATGTATAATAAAAAAGTTACTAAAAAAAGTGCTAGAAAGTAGCACTCAATATTGTAATGGTTATTAATTTTGAATCATTTAATTAAGTGAATTTTTTCTCCTTCACATTTTGTATACTCTATTTTTTCTTATGATCATATATTATTTTATTAATCAGAAAATAGTAAGTTCAGTTTTGAAACATCAATAGGAATAAAGTTGATTTAATTGTAATAATACAGTTTATAAATTTGAGGGTGATATTTTGCATAATTTTAAATATCTCCATTTATAGTATCTTTTTCTGTTGAAATTAGCAAGAACTTCTTGGCTTACACAAGCATGAATGCATTTAAGAGGTTTAATTTAATAGGCATCATCTACCTGTATAATAAAACAGTAATTAAAGAATTATGTTCTGATTAAATTTAATGTTCAAATAAAGTAAAATATTATTTCTTTGCAGATTCTATTTTCTTAGTTGATAAAGGGTTTCTATTTTTGTCAGTCTATTTGTGTGAGTAAATGCAAAATTCTTATCCCAGTTCTGTTGGGTTTGATAGGAGATCAGTCTGCTCTTCAGTGGACAGCACTGGGAAAATTCCAGGATAGAAGGAAGACCATGAAACACTACAGTTAGCATTTATAAGACTGTGATGCTATAAAGCTAAATGATAACTTATAATAGGGTGGATAAGTGCAAGAGTAGAATGGACCATTAAAACTTTATTACCTTTATTTGTGGGCTTCTCTGCCTCCACTCCAGTAGATTCTGCTATGTTATCACTGGACTGTTACCACCAAAAATAATTATGATGAAAAGCCAAGGGCTCAGATTATGATTATGTGAATGTACTGACAACACAAAAACAGCTAACTGCTTTACAAAAAACACTTGCCTGTCTCAAAAACTATCTCTGAAACCCAATCTGAAAATACAAGGGCTTAACAATTACTCCAAGATGACAAGTCCTACCTAACAACTACTAACACTTGTCTATTGAAATTCATCAGTTCTGATAAAACACAGCTAATACCAATGAGCTTTGATTCAAAGCAATTGGATATTCTCTTCTTTCCCCAATAAACTCTTCAATTTTTTCTTTGGTTCTTTGGACATACTGGAGGCCACCCTGTTAGGATGTATGTCGCAGATTACAAACCTATTTCTTGTATCTTATTCCCAAATAGAACCTTTTTATGTTGAGATTTATCTGTATATATCTTTATGTTAATAATGACACCAGTTAAAACAAATGAAGTTTTTTGTTGAGAATGTATTTTTGGACATGTCCCAAGTGAGTGCACATTTCTTATTGGGTTGGTTAATTTTTAAATTAATGAATTATAAGGAGTCTTTATTTATTTTGAACACAAGTATTTTGTCAGATTTATGTATCATAAACATTTTTCCCCCAGATAATGGATTGTCTTTTAATTTTCTTGATAATGGCATTTGAAAATAAATAGGTAATAATATTGGAAAAGAATATTATCACTTTTTCTTCTGTGGTTCCTGCTTTTTTTTTTAAATCTTATCAAATAAATCTTTGCCTAATTTAGAGCCATGACTTTCTTTTTTGTTTTTCTCTGAAAGTGTAGAATTTTGGCTTTTATATTTAGGTATATGGTTTATTTTATATTAAATTTTTGTACAATTTAATCTATTTCAAATTAAATTTTGTGATATTGGGTTGAGGTTCATTTGTTTTAATAGAGATAGCCAGGTGTTTTAGCACATTTATTTAAATGACTGTTTCCCTCATTAAACTGAGTTAATTTCTTTGTCAAAAATCATTATATGTATGGGTGTATTTATAAAACCCTTATTCTGCTTCATTGACTTGTTGGTTTACCTTTATTTCTATATAATACTATCATGATTGCTATAGGTTTATAGTGTATCTTGAGATCAGGTATTGTTCATCCCCCAACCTGGTTCTTCTTCAAATTGTCTTGACTTGTTTTCCCATATAAATTTTAGAATCACCTTATTGATCTTGATTTTAAAAAAAATGCCTGATAGAATTTGATGAGATTTTGTTGCATATATTAACCAATTTAAGGATAATGCGCATTTTAAATGTCTTAAATCTTTCAGTTTTTGAAAATGGTTTCTCTCAGTATATTTAGATATTCTTTTAATGTCTGTCAACAATGTTCTTTAGTTTTAAAAATAGAGGTCTCGGAGGAGGCAAGAAGGTGATGGAAGAGATCAAAGTGTGAGAGTCTCTGCAAAAGCAAGTGTCCATAAAAATTCTCTGCCTTAGTGGGTGTGTGCCAGTTGATTAGTGAAAGTCTGTCTGAGGGAGCCTCAATTCATGCACCTAGTACTCTCTTCTGGAGGTGACTACAACCCACCACAGCCCTCAGATTGAAGCCCCTGGCACACAGGATTATCTGCCATTCTTGGAACTTTCTTGAGAGGAGGCAGCAGAGAACAGCTACTCCTCACCACCTGACACCCTGCCCACACCATCACCTGTGGCAACACATTGGTCATGAGTCCCAGGAACTGTGGAGAAAGCAGGGCATGAAAATCTGGAACAGAGCCCCACCATGGTGAGGAGACGCTGACTGGGACCAGGCAGAGACTGGCATTGCTCTGCCTAAATCGTCCAGTCTCCAACCTGGGACCCAGAGGCTATCTGCTCATTGGACTCAGATAGACAGACACCTCTACTCATGCTAGAACAGGCACAGACACGTCAGAGCTGAGTGGGAGGCTGGACAGCAACAGTAGCAGATGAGTTGAGTGAGTCTGGATCTGATCCATCCTCCTCCCACAGTAGTCCATGGGGCATCTGACTCACACTGAAAGCAACTCTATCAGCCTGCACTGAGAGTGGAGGTAATGAACTGGAGACCAGAGCCACTTCTTAACTCAGCAGCAACAGCCCAAAGAAAGAGACCTGGAGTTAAAGAAATGACCATAGAGCAAGTTTTTTTGGTTTGTTTCTCATTTAAGTTTTCTTTTTTCTTCTCTCTTTCTTTCTGTTTTTGTTTATGTTTTCATACTTGCTTTGCTCCTGCTATTTTAAAGATTTTTTTTTAAATTTTCTGTTTGTGTATGGGTAATTTTGAAGGCAAGTACATCAAAAGGGTTTTTTTTGTTTGTATGATTGTATGTTTTTGTTTTTCGTGTTTTTTTCTGTCTTTGTTTCTCTGTTTTTCTGTTTATTGGTACAACTGTTTTTCTCCTCTCCTTCTCTTGCTCTACCTTCTTTCTTCTCCCTCCTTCCTTTTTCTATTCTTTTTCTTTTTCTTATCTCATACTGCTTTCAGGGGATAAACATACCCCCCCCCCACGCATGGACAGATTGTAGGGCAGTGGGAAGTGGGTTCCAGGGGACCCAAACACTAGAATCTGCAGATAGCATCTGAATCACAGCTTCCCACTTAATTAAATTTCAAAACTGGAAAAAACACAGCCCCCCTATCCCCAGTCCAACTTCAAAATTGAACAAAGTCAGAGGATGCACATAAGGAAGAATAGGATACTGAGCAAACAGAAGTAACAGCTATCCCCCCATCACTGAACAATAGAATTAGAAAAGAGGTTTTAAAAGTGGGAGGAAAACCTACACAAATGAAGAAAATCTAAAGGAAGAATATGGGTTCCATACAGACTCCTAGGAGGAAAACTGAGAATACAGACTTTGGAATTCAAATAATGAAGAGCTCTCAGAATGACTGGGCTCAAACCACAAACCAAGATATCAAGATATTAATAAGGAGAATAAATAGAAATGAGGAGAGATAAGAGGAAAGAATGAAGAGTTGATAACTGAAATAACAGCAATAAAGAATACAGTGAATGAAATAAATAGCAAACAGATAAGCATGGAAAGCAGAATTAACCAAGTAGAAGAAAAAAATCTCGAGCTTGAGGACCCAAATAGGGAACTAACCAAAACTGTCAAAAACATAGAAAAGAAGCTTAAAAAGACAGAACAAAGCCTCCAAGAGATGAACGAATTATATGAATAGACTGAGCCTAAGATTAATTGGAATCCCTGAGGCAGGTAGACAGACAGAGACCATTCTGGAACAAACATTCCATGAAATTATCCAAGAAAATTCCCTCATCTCATCAGAGATGTGACCATTCAAGTACAAGAGATTTAGAGAATACCTGTAAGACAACAAATGAGAAAACCAATTCCTAGACACATAGTAATTCACTTACACAAAGTAGATATAAAAGAAAAAAATCCTAAAGACTGCAAGAGAGAAAAGTCAGACTAACTACCAGGGGAGACCAAATAGAATAGCAGCAGACTTACCAACAGAAAAACTTCAGGCTAGGGAAGATTGGAGTCCAATCTTCAAAGTTCTCCAAGATAAACAATTTCAACCAATAGGTACCTACCCAGCTAAGGTAAGTTTCATCAGGAATGGAGAATTAAACTCCTCCCCAGACATTCAATCCCTAAGAGTTTATGCCACCTCCAGACCAGCTCTACAAGAAACACCTATGAAAGTATTAAACACAGAAGAAAGAAGAAAAAAAAGAACAATGATCCTCTTCACAAGAACACAGGAAAAAGATGGAAATCAACTCAAGAGTCAGAAGGTAGACAACAAACAGATTAAAAAAAACAAACAAACAGCAGCAGCAAACTCTATGAGAACATCATGAAAAGGATAAACTCTCACATCTCAATAAACAACCTGAGTATGAATGGACTAAATGCACCAATGAAAAGCTATAGAATGGCAAATTGGATAAAATATCATGATGCAACAATATTTTGTCTCCTAGAGTTTCCAGCTATGATAGCAACAACCCGAGAGACATCATCAAGACAACCCCAGCAACAACCCGAGAGACATCATCAAGACAAAAAAATCAACAAGGAGATCTGGAAACTCAGCATGATGCTTGACCAAATGGGCTTAATTGATACCTACAGAATACTCTACCTAACAATGATAGAATATACATTCTACTTATCACCACATGAAACATACTCTAAGATTGACCAGATCCTCGGCCATAAATCAAGTATAAACAAATTCCATAAGATTGATATACTGCCATGCACCTTCTCAGACCACAGTGGAATAAAAATAAATATCAACATCAACAAAGTTCCCTGAAAACCCACAAAGACATAGACACTAAACAGCATGATGCTGAAGAACTCCTGGGTCAACATGGAAATCAAAACAGAAATTAAAAGATTCCTGGAAACAAATGAAAATGAAGAAACATTTTATCAAAATCTCTGGGTTGCTGTGCAAGCAATATTAGGAGGGGAATTCATATTTCTATGAAAACACATGCAGAAAATGGAAAGATCACAAGTTAACAGCCTAACAAATCACCTAAGGAAGGTGGAAAAGCAAGACCATCAAAACCCTAATGTCTGCAGAAGAATACAGATCAGCAAAATACAAATTCAGGACATAGAAGACAAAAATATAAAACAAAAAAAATCAATGAAGCAGAAGGCTAGTTCTTTGAAAAGATAAACAAGATTGATGGACTCCTAGCTAGATTGACCAAGAAAAAGAGAGAACCCCCCCAAAAATACAATTAGAAATGCAAAAGATCAAGTCACAACTTACCCTGAAGAAATACAAAAGATTCTCAGAGATTACTATGTACACTAGTATAGAAAAAAACTTGAAAACCTAAATGAAATGGAGGACTTTCTGACATCACACAATCTCCACAGGTTGAAACAAGAAGAAATCAAGACCCTAAATTGTCCAATAACAACCCAGGAAATCGATTATGCCATAAGAAAACTACCTACAAAAAAAGCCCTGGACCAAATGGCTTTCCAGAAAAATTCTACAAAACATACAAGGAGCTGATACCAATCCTATTGAAAGTATTCCAGACAATTGCAAAAGATGGAACTCTCCCCAAATCATTTTATGAAACTAACATCACATTGATACCCAAACTGGGTGAAGATCCAACAAAGAAAAAGAACTACAGGTCACTGTCTTTGAGGAACACAGGTGCCAAAATTCTCAACAAGATTCTAGCAAACCAGATCCAACAACACATCTCAAAAATCATGCACCATGATCAAATAGACTTCATTTCTGGGATGCAGGGCTGGTTCAACATCCACAAGACCATAAATGTATTTATACACATTAACAGCTGTAAAAACAAAAATCACATGATTATATCATTAGATGCAGAAAAAGCTTTTGATAAAATCCAGTACCCTTCTTGATAAAAATTCTTAACACCTAGGCATAGAGGGAACATACTTCAAAATATTAAGCACCATCTACAATAAACCCACAGCCACATATTGTTAAACAGACAGAAATTGGATTCATTTTCCCTGAAAACTAGAACAATTCAAGGATTCCACTCTTACTATTCCTGTTCAACTTAATATTAGAAGTCCTAGCTAGAGCAATCAGACAAGAGAAGGAAATCAGGGGTATCAAAATAGAAAAAGAAAAAGTTATCCCTCTTTCAATTGACAGGAGTCTATGCCTTGAAATCTTAAGAGAATCTGTCAAAAAACTTCTTGCACTGATAAAGGAATTTGGCAAAGTCTCAGGGAATAATATAAATGTGAAAAAACAGTCACATTCCTATATAAACAATTAAACACAAATGAAAAGCACAGTCCCATTCACAATAGCCACAATAAAGTGAAATACCTCAGGCATCTTCCTAAGCAGAGAAGTGAAAGACCTTTACAATGACAACTACAAAACATTGCCCAAAGAAATCTAAGAAGACACAAACAAATGGAAAAATATTCCATGCTCATGGATAGGAAGAATCAACATTGCTAAGATGTCCATCCTACCAAAGGCAATCTACAGATTCAATGCAATAACCAGATATTTATCAACATCATTCTTCTCAGATCTGGAAATGATACTACAGGAATTCATATGGAAACATAAAAGATCATGACTAGCCAAAACAATCCTCAGCAAAAAAACAAACAAACAAAAAAAAGCTAGAGGTATCACACTCCCAGACTTTAAACTTTATTATAAAGATACAATAATCAAAACAGCCTGGTATTGGTATAAGAACAGGCATACAGACCAATGGAACAGGATAGATATTCCAGAACCAAATCCCAATTTCTCAACAACTCATCTTCAACAAAGCCTTCACCACCAACCACTGGGGAAAGGAGAACCTATTCAGTAAATGTTGCTGGCAAATCTGGCTGACCACATATGGGAGATTAAAACAAGATCCCTCCCTGTCACCATACACAAAAATCAACTCTAAATGGATCAAAGACCTAAACATAAAACCTCAAACTATAAGAACCTTAGAAAATTCAGGAGACACCCTTATGGAAATTGGAACTGGAAACCAATTCCTGATTAAAACCCCAAGTGTCCATGCCATAAGAGATAAGATAGACAAGCGGGACCTTATCAAACTGAAAAGCTTCTGCAAAGCAAAAGAAACCATTAAGACAGCAGGGAGACAGCCCACAGAATGGGGAAAAAACATTTGCCAACTGTATATCTAACAAAGGCCTAATATCTAAGATCTATAAGGAACTCAAACATGCCAAAAAGAAAAAAACAGTCCCATTACAAAGTGGACAAAAGATATGAATAGACATTTCTCAAAAGAAGACATATGAGCAGCCAACAGATACATTAAAATGTTCCTCACTAGTCATCCAAGAAACGCAAATTAAAACCACACTGAGATACCACCTAACTCCAGTCAGGATGACCATCATCACTGACAACAAACAACAGATGCTGGAGAGGATGCGGGTAAAAGGGAACACTTCTACACTGTTGGTGGTAGTGTAAACAAGTACAACTTCTGTGGAAAACAGTGGCGATTTCTCAAAGATCTAAAAATTGAACTTCCATACAATCCCACAGTCACACTGCTGGGATTATACCCAGAGGAATTCAAATCACTCTATGAAAGAGATACCAGCACACACATGTTTACTGCAGAATTATTCACAATAGCAAAAACAGGGAACCAACCATGCTGCCCATCAAAAGAGGACTGGATAAAAAAAATGTGTACATATATATGGTGGAATATCACACAAGCCATAAAGAAGGACAAAATTATGGACTTTGCAGCAACTTGGATGAGAGTCTATAATATGGAGCGCTCTATTACAGAAACAAAAAAATGAGTACCACGTGTTCTCACTCATAAGCGGATCTTGAACAATTATCATAATACTATATGAAGGGATTGGCATTAGTGGGAAACTGCCAGGGGAGGGGAAGGCACACCTCATCAACAAGGGTACCTGTATAATGAACATTTACATACCTAACCCTGAACTGTACCTCACATCTTTAAAATTAAAAAAAAAAAAAAAACTTTTAAAAATGGAGGTCTTGCTCCTGTTATGTTAAATTTATGGGTAGATACTTCATTTTGTGATGTAATCATAAAGACATTTGTATTAACTTCATTTCTAGTTTTTGCAAATATATAAAAATACAAGAATACTATTGACTTTAAAATATTAATATTGTATTCTGCAGCATTGTTGAATTCACTTATTTTTCTAGCAAGGTTTTTCTTTAATATACCTTAGTATTTTCTATGTAGACAACTTATGATTTACGGTTAAAGAACATTTTATTTCTTTTTTTTTCTCTTTATTTTACTGGCTAAAAACTGTGGAACAATGTCGATTAGAATTTTTGACACTAGATATTTTTTTCTTATTTCCCATCCTTAATGGGTAAGCATTGAGTCTTTTATCATTAAGTATGTTAGCTTTAGATATTGAAAATAAGCATGCATACACACAATCACATATATACATTTTAATGTAATGATAAATACAGATTCTTAGCAAGTAAGATAAATGGTTTATGTATTTGACCACTTACACATATATTTAAATATTAATTTTAAAATATGAATATCAATCAATTCAAATATTAAACTTTGAGTCTTCAACACATTAATATATTGACTAGTGTCATGAGAGGTGTAGTAGTAGGGGTGCCCGGGGGATCACTCTCAAAATCTTTGTGTGTGTGTGTGTGTGTGTGTGTGTGTGTGTGTGTGTGAGTGTGTGTGTTTTATTTATTTTAGTTGGAGTCTCACTCTGTTGCCCAGGCTGGAGGAGTGCAGTGGCACGCTCACAGTCACCCCAGCCTTTACCTACTGGACTTCGGCGAGCTTTCCGCCTCAGCCTTTCAAGTAGCCAGAACTACAGGTGTGCAATTTTTTTATTGCAGAGATGAGGTCTTGCCAAGTTGTCTGGGCTGGTCTCAAACCCGTGGGCTCAGTCAATCCACCTGCCTCAGCCTTCCAAAGTGCTGGGATTACAGGCTGAGCCACCGAGCCCGGCTGTGTTCTTTATTTTTAAAGAAAAAAAAAGAGAAGGGTTTACTCTAAGCTACAACTGATAGGAAGGAGTTACAACTGATAAGGACATAGAGTGAGAATGCTATAATCCCAGGCAACATCACTAAGGCCTTTGGCAAACTTATTTTCTAAATATAAGTGCCATTTGTGAGATTCTTTATTTCATTTGCTCCAAACAAAAAGAACAAGACCCTCCTGCTACTATCCTTGTGTTTCCTATGCCCCAATTTCCACTCATTACCAGGAATCTTTGGTGTCAGTTATCACACAGTTCCAGCGGCCACGTTAGTGACCACTATAGGTTTGGAGATCCTCATCTTCTTCATGAGCTTCAATCGTCACCTCTCTTATAGTCCCAGCATTGGGTTCTTCTGATTTGATACCATGAGAGCTATTTAAATGATTCCTTTCCCTTTCTGCCTTTCAATTTATTTATCCATAAGGAAAGAAAGGGTATACTAGGTAGAAACTCAACTCATAATATTTACTAAAACCATAGTAGAAATAGAAATTCATGTTTTATAAGGAATTGGTTTTATGTTCTGTATATATAGAGAACTTTAAAAAAAAGCAGAAAAATTCGTACTATTGAGGAGTCAGAAGTATATCAGGAATAGCACCATTATGGGAGATTCCTGACATCCAGGGAGTTGGCAAGCTCATGCACTAGTTTTGTATTTGAGAACAAAGAATGTAAGTCCTTTTATAAAGTTAAGAATCCCTTTGTTCACAAAATAATCACATCCTATTTTATCTGTTTTGTAAGTTTGGATTTTTGTAGTCCGGGTCTAGTTAAAGCCAAGCATACCCATGGTAAAAACAAAAGTATACTGCTTTGTTCCACAGCACTTTTAAGCCCGCTGTTTTCTATGATCAGAATACAGGACAGCATACAAATGTATTCAGTGTATGTGGAAACTGTTAATGTGTGCTAGAGAAACTGGATCCTTGCCAGGCTCATCTCCTGCAAAGCTACTCCCTCACTCCCTCCAGTCCCCACCATACACTCTTAGTTTGCTTTCTGTTGTAATTATGCTTTAGCTACAACAAACTTTTCACCTGTACTTGAATTGCTATCCTCTGTCATAACTACATGTTGTTGCATTAGCTATTTCTGCCACCTGAATGTCCTTTCTCTCCTCTCCACTGATTAAATCCTCCCAAGTTCTTAATATCTAATGCAAATGTTTTATCGTCTCTGAAGATTTCCCTGAATCGCCAGCCATTATGAGAAGTCCCCATAGCACTCTCTACCTGTTTTTATTAGAGCGTTTACAAAATGAGAGCCTCTTGTCTCTTTCTGTTGTTCATGTGTGTCAACTAGACTAAGCAGAGCCATGTCTAATTTGTCTTTAGATTCCAAGTGTTTGAGGACAAAGCAGATGCTTAGAACTGCTGAGGGCCTGATTGATTTTTCTTTTTACTTTTTTTTTGTTATCTTAAATTTTTTTCCTTATTCTAAATATTTTTTTCATAGCAATGAACACCTTCTAACATATTACAAAGTTTATTTATTTATTATACTTATTATATGAGCATCCTCTCATTAAGTCACAGTGTCTGCCTTTAGTTTGCATTAGTATTATATTTAGGAATAGGTAAAGTAATTAAGTTTTGCTGCATGTTTTTTCTTTCTAATCTCATGTCTTTGATTTTTTTTTATTTAGGAAGTAGGCTGAATTTATGTGTCATCTGCATTCTTAGTTCTCTGCATATTTTATTCCATTGTCTGAAATTCCTAGCTGCCTGAATAGGATTCTTTGTAACAAGGTTTTGCGAGTTTCTGTTAAATATTTAACTATTAGCTAAACATTGTCACCTTTTATCAGTGCTAGCAAGTTACCTCAAATAAGTTTATCAGATAGGCCCTAGTAGAAAACGTGGGAAGAAAAGGCATTCATTCATTTATTTAACAGATAATTATCTATTACTACCTGTGTACTCTCCTTCACTTCATTAGACATGGTCACTACCTTAATAGAATTTGCATCTATTTCTGAGGTCCTCAAGCATTTGGTACTTGCAATATACTTGCAAGTGTTAGAATTTTTGGTAGATTAAAAAACATAAAAATGTTCATAACACAGTCACTACCATAGTATAAGACTGACTCACTATATGTAAGTGTCCATGATTATCACAGAGTTCATTAGCACCATGCTTCTGGTTTCTGAACACTGTTTGCTATCTGGATTGAGCTCTATTTATCATCAATAGCCCAAGTTCTTATGTGACCCAATAAATATTCCACCTTTCCCTGGTCTCAGCTTGAAGTCATAGTACTGTGCTTATCTCTTGCTCCCTTGCTCTCTAGACCTTTCACAAAAAAATGCAACAAAATGTTCCATTTCTCAGAAGTCAGTGTGACAGAATTTATTTGTGATAATAAATTCCATACTTTGATCAAAATTGGGAGTACACAGACTGAAAACTTCTGGTTATGGAAGATGGGCAAGTTTACTATGGGAATAGGAAAATAAAAGTGTCTGCTCAATAGAAAAATGTGTAACTGGTTGGAAGAATTGCAATTTGTAGCCAGCAGACAGCATGAAGGCCCTGAGAATGGGCACTCACCAAAGGAAGAAGTATGGTGGTGCTGTCACAGACACTTCTCTTTCACAAATTATTCTAGGTCAGTCCAAGTTCATGATCTCCTGGAATCTTCTGAGGTGCTATTGACTCATACTTATGGTAATGTTCAGTTAATGTTAGGCTGATGTACAATCCTAGGTTCATTGGCACAATCCGTTTCCCTGGATACTTGTATTCTTCCAGGACTAGAGTATCTTCACTCTCAAACTTTCTCCAGAAAATTATGGCTCTGTTTATACCATTTATTTTCCTTGTTGCTCCAGATAAGGCTCTAATTCTTCCCAGTAACTACTGCTTTTTGAAACCACATCCTACCATTTCCTTATGAACTGTTCCTGCTTACACTTTGCTCCCTCCTATTGACTTATTTATTTCCAAATCTTATGTCAATCAAGTTCTATTTTTTCCCTAAATGTAGCATTACCTTTTATTACTTCTCATAGCAGCAACTTTCTAATTCTGTTTGACAGCAGTTTCTTTTCTTCCAGAAATTAATAAAGTTGTCAGTTAATAGACAATATATAAACGTGTTTATATAAGTTAGAGGATACATGCCCTAACAATCATTGTATATATATATATATATATAGTTAATAAAAGATACTTGTAAAATGTAAGGACTCCCAACTCTCTGAAAGTCAAAGAATAAAAAAAGATATAACTAGAATTCTAAGCAAAAAGACTGCCGATTAGCTATTTTTATGTACCATATGCATCAGGAGACATACCCAAAAATGTTCAAAGCAGGAATGTTCATAATAGAACAGTCTATAGGAGAATGGATAAACAAATCAGGATATTCTCCTAATGAATGCTCTACATCAGAGTTAAAAAAAAAACAAACAGGACTATATACATCAACATGGGTGAATCTCAAGAATATATTGTTTGGCAAAAAATATAAATCACCACAAGTATCTAAGTAGAATTTAATTTATATGTAAAGTAATCATTATTGGTTAAAGATATACATATATATATGTGTATATATGTATATATATATAATATATGAGGTTCAACAAGAAACAAAAGTTAGAAGACAACTAACTCCAAATAAACTTCAAATAAATAGATTTGTAAGTCACATGAAAGTGGGATGGGTGAAGGGAAGGAGAGTGGATCAGGGAAGAGCACCCAAGAGCTTCAAAGTCCTGGTCATGTTCCATTTCTAGAACTGAGTAACGAGTATATGGATACTTATTTTATTATTACTACTTATAGTTTCAATCTATTATAAATATAATTTTGCATATATTTAATAATTAATAAAACAATGAAAATCAGAACACTAATATCATTGTAATGAAAAAATGAGAAACCATCCAGTTTTAGTTCTACTTAGTATAATGGCTGGACTAAAATTTTATATATGAACAACATCTTGAGAAATTAATACACTTTGACAACTTCTTGTGGGTCATAAAATTTGTAGATTCTCAGAAAGTCACTATGAGGTTTTCTCGCCTCATATTCTATAAAGAACACAATGATAAAATATTAATAACAGATTCAGAAATGATTAAACACTTAATGGTGCAAGGAATAGTTGCTTGGGAATTTTTAGTGCAATGTACATATACAATGTATTTTAAGAGGCATACAATTCACATGTGTGTGTCAAATTTCTTTGTAAGACTTTCAGAGAGATGTAGACATCCAGGAATCAACCAGAACTTTCCAGTCTCCCACCTTTCTTCACTCTGCTCTTAGATAACATTTGAATTCATCCCCTACTCTCCATTCTCATTGTCTCTACTTTGGCTCAGACTCTCATCATCTTTTCTTTTACTATCTTGATAACTTTATAAGTGATTTCCTTGCCCTGTTCCTTTCTCTGATAATTTGACCTTGTAGCCAGACTGATCTTTCTAAACAAATCCTGTCCTCCTGAAAAGTTACCTAATTACCTGTAGAATAAAAAGTAAACTCAGTATAACATAAAAGTTTTTATAATCCAGGTACAGAGTCTTCTTTTTGTCCCATGCATACCTCATGCTTCGACTTTACAACTTTACCAAGCTCTGATGTGCCATACACTTTCTTGCTAGGAGATTGCCCTCTTGGCACTTAATTACTATTTATACCGTGTTAGTAAAACATTATCTGTTCTCTAAAAACTAGCTTCATTGTTACTTTTTTTGTCCCAACCCTTCTGACATTATTCTAATCCATGACATATTTAGGCACTTTATCTTCTATGCTTCCTTAAGATGTAGGACACCTCTGTGACAAATTTTTTCATAATGTAGTGAAATCATTACTTCTTTGTTTGTCTCTTCTTCTAGGTTTTGTGCACCTTGAGAGAAGTGACTGTATCTCATTTCTCTTTGCATTCTTGGGTCTAAAACATTATGTGGGAAATAGGTTTACTGAATAAATAAGATAATCAAGATGATGAAACCGATGAAGAAAGCAGATCTGGATGTAGAATTAGGGACTGAAAATGGGAGGAGGGAAACAAATCAGGAATTTAAAGCTGGAAATGAACCAGATTATAATGAAAAGGTGTCTTTCATTCAATTAGGGTAAAATATTCCTTATCATGTATCATTGGCCTTACTCAAACAAATACTAAAAAAAAATTATTAAGCAATGACAGTGAGTCTGGATAACTCATGGTTAAGAAACAAAAAGAAAATTAAAAAAGGAAAAAAATAGTTTAAAAATATTTTTTGTGCTCCCAATCTGTGTCCAGAAAATGCCAAGCAAATATTTTGGAAAGAATAAAAACAGTACACATGGGTGCAGAAGCATTTTTGTGGGCAAACAGGATTTATGTGATGAAATGTTTGATCAAAATATTTATTTGAAATGCTGGTGCTCTACTTGACTGAGGAAAGATTTCTATACCAAACATTTGCTTTTTGTCATTGTGAAAGCCAGTTCAGTGAATTCAATTAGCTAAGCAGAAAAAGACTACCTAAGGCCAGGTGTACTCCTTTATTCCTTTTTAGAGAGTTGTAATGTTGTTTAAACTTCCTTGGTTACTCCAACATTTGTCTGGGCTTTAGGACAATCAATTAGATCATATGCTCTTTCCTGGGGGAAAGATATGAAGGGAGCAGCTACAGTCTGTTGGGGTCCCCTTAAGTGACTTAGCAGCTTAACTTTGTAGTCTGATCTCTGACAGTACTCAGCTTCCATTTGACACGAGTCAGTTCTGTACACACTGTGCAAAGAACTTGGCATACATGTCACAACAGTCACATAAGGAACATATTTTATCACCATTTTATACAAGAGAAAACAGAGTCTCAAGAAAGTTCAATAATGTGTTTAAGGTCTCTGAAAGGAGGTACCTGTAGAAACCTGGAATAAACTTAGTTTAGTATAGTCTTTTTGTCTCAGTATAGTCATTTTTGCTTAGACTTTACCCCTGAAATGTCTTGAATCTAGCACAGGTTAGACATAGATAAACGCATTTCCAGTAGGCAGGTTTTAGGAAGCATTCAGACATTCTACTGCAGGCCAAGCGATAGCCTACCCTACCCCCTTAGCAAATCTCTATCAGATGCAAGACAAGTAAAGCCCAACCATTTAATTTGTGGTTTAGCATAATAATCTGTAAGAAACTTTCAGGCCCATTGGCTAGCTGAAGCCATAAAAATAATAGACCACCTTTTGGTCAAGGAGTTTGTGGATTGAAAACGTAAAACAGGTTTCTTGCAGGAAGACCCCCTCCCCTTGTCTCCTCCCATCTAGCCACTACCTGAGGGCATGAGATGCTAATGTCTGGTGATGTCAATATCTAAGACTCATGTGGCTACAATCAACATCAAAGACCTGTAGTCCTGGACATTCCTCTGGGCCTAAACCCCCTTATCCCAGAGGTCTTTAAATATATCCAGTTCTTGACCTTTTGATGCCACACTTGCCTCTGAGTGTCGTTCCCCTTTCCAATCTGTGCAAGATGAATAATAAACTTTACTTCATTCTACTTTCTTCCTTGTTGCAATCTTGCATTATTCCCACGGCATCAGCATTGGCACCAGCCCACCTCCCCTCAGTTTGCCCTTTCAGTCTCATAACACTGAAACACAAATCAAACCCAACGACAGAGGTGGATTTCCATGAAGTTGATGAAGCTTCTCAGCTACACGAGCCTGTATCCTTAATTTTATATACTTCTTTTCTTAGAGAAGTCCCCAGTCATTATGAAAGCTTCAGGCTTCCAAAATTTGGATCTGCTCCATACAGCTTGCTCACGTGAGAGCCAGAATTCAAAGTCAAAATTTGACCAACCTCAAGTTCTTTGCTTTTAAAAAGTATACCTAACCCTGAATTGTACCCCACATCATTAAAATAAAATTTTTAAAAAAGTTATTCCTGAAAACTGTCAATTGGACCTCACACCTGAAAAGTGTCCAGTTCTTGTTTGGTAAATAGATAAGTGAACAAATGAATGAACGGATAACAATTGAAAAAATTGATGAGAAGAGTCATGCTCTTAAATACACTATGAAGAATTTGATTATCTACATTGTTATACAAGTCATGGCCACCTGAACTTTTATTTATATTGTGCTCTGTGTTCTCCCTGGAGACCAGAACATTTATTTAACAGTGTGACCATCTGTTCCCAGGAGAAACGAGCAGAGCTAGGGTTTTCCCAAATCCCTCTGGCCTGGTGAGATTGGAAGGCAGTTCCAGAATTTGACTTGTTAGAAGTAATATCTAAGCTGAAGTATTTCAGCATGACTTCTATTTGTTCCTATTGTGTTACAGGAGATTGCTCTGGCTGTTTTTACTTTATACGACTGTTTGGAGGTCTACTTACCTCTTGCCTACTTATTCTTAACTAATTGAATGTTTGGGATAAAGCGTCATCTAAAATGGACTCTGGACATATTTCTCACCCAGTTAATTACTTTCCTGCTCATTGGTATAATTGCATGTTTTGCCTGCCCTAGAGAAAGGACGCTCAAATCAGTAGGGAGACAGACAAGAAAAGGGAACAGGTTAGGCATAAAATGCTTTATCTTAAATGTAACCAATAACCATGTAGCCTACTACAAAAGCAAAACTCCATGTAGAAGATCCTTAAGGGGCACACAGCCAGTCACTTCCCCTGAAATGCATTCTCCAAATATTGCAAAAGAAAATTATAATAAAGCAACATCCTGTAATACCACATAGTTACAAACAATAGAGTTGGAACTTAAACTGCACTCAACTTTATGTCTTCTACAAAAAAATTGTCAGTCAGAATCCTGTATGCATCGTACATTTTTTAAATACAGAAAAGCAGAAAAAAGAAAATAAAAATTAACTGTATTCTTTTTTTAAAAAAAGTATTTTATTTTTAAAATGTGGGGTACAGATGAGGGTTAGGTACATATGTGGTCATCATACAGGTAAATTGTGGGTACCCTTATTGATGTTATGTGCCTCCCCCTCTCCAGGCAGTGTCCCACTACTGCCAATTCCTTTCTTATGGTATTATGATAAATGTTCAAGGTCCACTTATGAGTGAGTACATGTGGTACTCAGATCTTTGTTTCTGTGATAAATCACTGAGTACCATAGACTCTAATTCCATCCAGGTTGCTGCAAAGTTCATAATTTTGTTTTACTTTATGGCTGCATAACATTCCATCGTGTAAATGTACCACATTCTCTTTATCCAGTCCACTCTCTCTCTTTTTTTTTTTTCCTTCTGGATTTGAATGTTAGATATGTTGTTTTCCTTAGGCTATCCAGTTCACTTTCAATGGGCAGCACGGTTGGTTCCATGTAATAAACATGTGTGGGCAGATGTCTTTATTATAGAGCAATTTGAGTTCCTCTGGGTATATTCCTAGAAGGGGTTTTGCTGGGTCATATGGAACATCGATTTTCAGATTTTTTAGAAATAGCCACACTGTTTTCCGCAGAGGTTGTACTAGTTTATATTCCCATCAGTAATGTAAAAGGGTTCCCTTTTTAACACATCCTCGCCAGCATCTGTTGTTTTTGAGTTAGTGATGATGACCATCCTGACTGGAGTTAAGTGGTATCTTAGTGTGGTTTCAATTTGCATTTCTTTGATGATTAGTGAGGTTGAGCATTTTTTCATGTATGTGTTGGTTGCTCATATGTCTTCTTCTGAGAAGTGTCTATTCATATCTTTTGCCCATTTTTTAACAGGGTTGTTTGTTCTTTTCCTTTTGGCACATTTGCGTTCCCTGTAGATCCTGGAAGTTAGGCCTTTATCAGATATACAGTTGGCAAATATTTTTTCCCATTCTGTGGGCTGTCTCCCCACTCTCTTGATGGTTTCTTTTGCTTTGCAGAAGTTTTTCAGTTTGATGAGGTCCCTCTTATCTATCTTGTCTTTTATGGCGTTCACTTTTGGAAAGTTGATCAGGACTTGGTTACCTATTCCAATTCCTGTAAGAGTGTTTCCTACGTTTTCTTCTAGGATTCTTATAGTTTGTGGGTTTTCATTTAGGTCTTTGAGCTGATTTCAGTGTTTGGTGATAAATAGGGATCTTGTTTCAGTTTTCTGCATGTAGTCAGCCAGTTTTCCCAGCACCATTTACTGAATAGGTTCTCCTCACTTCATTGATTGTTGGTGAAGGTTTTGTTGAAGATGAATTACTTGAGGAATTGAAGTTTTGATTCCAGAATATCTATCCTATTCCATCATTCTTGTACCAATACCAGGCTGTTTTGATTATTGTAGCTTTATAGTAGAGTTTGAAATCTGGAAGTGTATACCTTTTGCTTTGTTTCTTTTGCTAAGGATTATTTTGGCTATTCGTGGTCTTTTATGTTTTCATATGAATTTCTGTATTGCCATTTCCAGGTCTGAGAAGAATGATGCTGGTAATTTAATGGGTATTATGCTAAATCTGTAGATTGCCTTTCACAGGATGGACATCTTCACAATGTTGATTCTACCAATCCATGAGCATGAAATATTTTTCCATTTATTTGTGTCTTCTTGGATTTCTTTGAGCAGTGGTTTGTAGTTTTCATTGCAAAGGTCTTTCACTTCTTTGGTTAGAAAGATGCCAAAGTATTTCATTTATTTGGTGACTATTGTGAATGGAATTATGCTTTTTATTTGGGTTTCTGTCTGTTTATTGTTGGTGTATAGAAATGTGACTGTCTTTTGCACATTTATTTTATACCCTGAGACTTTGCCAAAGTCCTTTATCAATGCAAGAAGATTTTCGACAGATTCCCTTGGGTTTTCAAGGTATAGGATCATATCATCCATGAAGGAGGATAACATAGCTTCCTCTTCCTATTTGGACACCCTTTATTTTCTTCTGTTGTCTAATTGTTCTAACTAGGACTTCCAATACAATGTTGAACAGGAGAGGTGAAAGTGGGCAGCTTTACCTTGTTCTGGTTTTCGGGGGGAATGCTTCCAATTTCTGTCCATTTAGCAGTATGTTGGCTGTATGTTTATCATAGATGGCTCTTACTATTTTGAGGTATGTTCCATCTATGCCTAGGTGTTGAAGGGTTTTTATGAAGAAGTGATGCTGGATTTTATCAAAAACTTTTTCTGCATCTAATGACATAATCATATGATTCTTGTTTTTACACCTGTTCATATATTTAATTATGTCTATGGTCTTGCAGACATTGAGCCAGCCCTGCATCCTGGGGATGAGGCCTACTTGGTCATGGTGGATGATTTTTGAGATGTATTGTTGGATCCAGTTTGCTATAATCTTGTTGAGAATTTTTGTGTCTATGTTCATCAAGGATATTGGCCTGTAGTTTTCTTTCTTTGTTGGATCTTTACCTGGTTTGGGTATCAATATGATGGTAGCTTCATAAAATGACTTGGGGAAAGTTCTGTCTTTTGCAATCACCTGGAATATTTTCAATAAGATTGGTATCAATTCTGCTGGAAAGCCATCTGATTCAGGGCTTTTGTGTGTGTGTGTGTGTGTGTGTGTGTGGATAGTTTTATTATAAAAAAAATAAATTTCCCTGGTTGTTATTGATCTATTTAGGACCTCAATTTCTTCTTGTTTCAACCTTGGGAGGTTGTGTGCTTTCAGAAAGTTCTCCATTTCACCTAGATTTTCAAGTTTGTTTCCTGATAAGTGGACACGGTAATCTTTGATAATCTTTTGTATTTCTTCAGGGTCCGTTGTTGCTTCATTGTTTTCATTTCTGATTGTGTTAATTTGGGCTTTTTCTCTTTTTCTTGGCCAGTCTTGCTAAGGGTCTATCAATCTTGTTTATCCTTTCAAAGAATAAGCTTTTCGTTTTGTTGATTTTTTTCTATGATATTTTTGTCTTTTATGTACTGTATTTGGGGTTTTGTTTTGGTAACCTAGATTCTACCGAAGTTAGGGTTTTGATGGTCTTGTTTTTCCAGCTCCCTTAGGTGACTCATTAGACTGTTAACTTGTGCTCTTACCATTTTCTTCATATGTGTACATGTGTTTAGTACTGTTCTCATGGCATCCCAGTGATTTTGGTAAGATGTTTCTTCATTTTTATTTGTTTCCAGGAATCTTTTAATTTCTTCTTTGATTTCCATGTTGATCCAGGAGTTGTTCAGCATTATACATTTAATATCCATGTCTTTGTAGGTTTGAGGGAACTTTGATGATGATGATATTTATTTTTATTCCACTGTGGTCTGAGAAGGTGCATGACAGTATTTCAATCTTAGGAAGTTTGTTTATATTTGATTTATGGCCCAGGATGTGGTTGATCTCAGAATACATCTCATTAGGTGATTAGTAGAAAGTATAATCCATGGTTGTTGGGTGGAGTGTTCTGCAGGTATCTATTAGGTTCATTTGGTGAAGCATCAGGTTGAGATTCTGGATCTCCTTGTTGATTTTTTGCCTCAATGATCTATCTAGGGTTGATAGTGGGATATTAAAGTCCCCAGCTATGATAGTATTAGAGTCAATATTGTTTTAAAGTTTACTTAGTAGCTGCTTTTAAAAGTTGGTGCTCCTGTGTTTGGTCATATATGTTTAGGATGAATATTTCTTTTTGATGAATTTAACCTTTTATCATTATGTAGTGTCCTTCTGTACTTTTTAAATTTTTGATAGCTTAAAAATTATTTCATCTGATATTAAGATTGTGATTCCTGCTTTCTTTTGTATTCTATTCACAAGAAAATTGTTTTCTGTCTTCTAACTTTGAGTCTGTGAGTCTTTGATATTGTTGCATCATGTTTCTTTATCCACTTTTCTATTCTATGCCTTTTCAGTGGTGCATTTAGTCCATTTACATTAAGGCCGATAATAGACTTTGTTGTTTGTTTACTTATTTGTTTGTTGGTTTTCTTTTGATTTTGGGGTTGATTTATATGTGTGTTTTCAAATTTACAGTTGTAATGCATGCTTGATTGGTTCTTTGTTTTCTTGCATTCTTGGAAGGAACGTGGTTGTTCTTTTTTTCTTTCTTCTGTGCTTAATAACTTCTTAAGCATCTCTTGTAGAGCTGTCTGGAGGCAGCATACACTCTTAGGGATTGAATGTCTGAGAAGGATATTATTTTTCCATCACTGATGAAGCTTGCCTTAGCTGTGTGGGAAATTCTTGGCTGGCATTGATTTTCTTTGAGTGTTTTGAAAATTGGGCTACGTTCTCTTCTAGTCTGCAGTGTTTCTGTAGATATGTCTGCTGCTATTGTGCTTGGTCTTCCCCAGTAGGTAGTCTGACCTTTCTGTCTTGCTATCTTTAAGATTTTTTTAAATTTAATTTTATTTTATTTTATTATTTTTTATTATGAAGTTGTGGGGTACAGTTAAGGGTTAGGTATACAATTGCGTTTCATTCAGGCACCCTGCTGATATGGGGTGTTTCTCCGTTCTCAGACAGATATTTGCTACTGTTAATCCCATCTCCCTCCCCCCACCATAGTTTCCCAGTACGGTCAGTCATTTTTCGTATAATATTGCATTGGATGTTTTAAGGTCCATTATA